>NC_090266.1:264386796-264688267 GCF_040414725.1 Anabrus simplex | reverse complement strand
ATTATTATTATTATATTATTATTATTATTATTATTATTATTATTATTATTATTATTATTATTATTATTATTAGTTCGCCTCTCTGGTGTAGTGGTTAGCGTGATTAGCTGCCATCCCAGGAGGCCAGGAATCGATTCCTGGCTCTGCGACAAAATTTGAAAAGTAGTATGAGGGCTGGAACGGGGCCGCTAAGCCTCGGGAGGTCAACAGAGTAGAAGCGGACTTGATTCCCGTCTCAGCCAACCTCGAACTGGTGGTTTCCCACTTCTCCTCCAGGCAAATGCCGGGATGGTACCTAACTTAAGACCACGGCCACTTCCCTCCCTCTTCCTTGTCCATCCCTTCCAATCGCCCCCCCTTCCCACAAGGCCCCTGTTCAGCATAACAAGTGAGGCAGCCTGGGTGAGGTACTGGTCCTCCTTCCCAGTTGTATCCTCCGACCCAATCTCGCTCCAGAACCCTGCCCTAGAGGCGGTAGAGGTGGGATCCCCTGGTGAGTCTGAGGGAAAACCAACCCTGGAGGGTAAACAGATTAAGAAAGGAAGAAAAAATTATTAGTCCTACAAATTCAGACCATTGAGACTAGTTGTAACGCTACCCACATTATTTAAATGAGGAAAGTGTCCTTGTATGGGGTTGTTCTTATTATGGGGTACTTAAATAGCTCAACGGAGAGATACTGAAATAGCGTTGAGACTTAGGCCCGGTTTCACAGTTTGAGTTTAAGCCGAAGCTTTAGTAAGCCACGCACGCCGCTTAAGCAAGGCTTACTCTTTGGCTTAAACACTACGAGTTTCACAGTAGGGGGACCGTCTGCAGCTTTACTAAGCTGAACATCTCCGAAGTTGGTAATGCTTGCGCATGCGCAATGATTCAATTCTCATCTTTGTTTACATCCTTAGCCTATGATTGATTGACTTGTAGGTTATACATCGTTTATCAGCCAAGATAATTTAGAAAAATGAACGGAAAATGTGATTCCAATAATAGTAACAGAAGTAAAGTTTAAAAAAGGTCACTCGCCCGTCCTGCTGACACGTATTACCACTACAGTCTAAAATGGCCATAACTTCTGAACCATTCATGCAAATAATGTCCTGACAAGGTTATTGTAATCCTTATAAAATACTGGAGGAGGTCAAACAATTTATTTCGATGAGAAATTCGAGGATAATATCAAAATATTTATTTAATGTTAAGGAGTTATATTTTTTTACCACTGAGTATAGCATAAAATCGCTTCTAGAGGGCAAACGGTTGGAAATAGGTATATACCATTGCGGACTTTTTTGTAGAGGTTTCTATGCTCTACATTTTGTACGCTTACACTTGGGGTCTATCGTTGATGGTTCACGCAGCGTAAGCCAAGAAAGCAAGTGACCGACCGACATTTTTGTCTCTTTTACTGCATATCGGAACACGGAAACTGTATTATTTCACGAGCCTCGTAATATATTCAGAAATATAAGTTATTTAATGTTATTGGTTTTACGTCCCACTAACTATGAATTTGAGCACCTTCACCACAGGACTGGGACAGGATCGAACCTGCCAAGTTGGGCTATAAGAAGGCCAGCGCTCTACCATCTGAACTGAATCCTTAGCTTAAACCTCAGTTTCATACAGCTTAAGCCAGTCACAGATAAGCTCGGCTTACGACTTGCACTCCCCACTGTGAAACTCGTCCAGAGTTTAAGCTCCCGCTTAAGCCCGATCCAAGGCTTAAGCGTATACTGTGAAACCGGGCCACGAACTACAAAAGCGCATGCTCAAACGCGTTATGCTAGTACGCTCTCGCATTCTTGGGTGAAGGACCGCTATAGTGAATTGAAGAAAGAAATTCGCTCTTCGAGATTATTTCTTGATACTGACGTCTTTGCCTACACCGTAGGAAAGTATTTTTTGTTCGCAACAACTTATCTTATTTTTGAGTGACAGTAAGAACATGAAGCTGTAAGTTGCTGCTTTAGATCTTGGCCTAACCGCAATTCTACTTCAGGTGAAAGCTTGATTAACCCAACATAGCAAATTCCATATTATGGTGTAGTGAGGAAGTCGTATTATGGGGTACTGCATATTAGGAAACTCGCCTTGTTTCTTTTGGTATGAATGTTATTAGAACGATTTCCGTTTATTCATTGTTCAAAATAACTGACTGCAAGCTGAATAATAATAATAATAATAATAATAATAATAATAATAATAATAATAATAATAATAATAATAATAATAATAATAAGTTTAATACGAATAATAATAATTCAATATTTTTATTCATTTTTATTTATATACTAGCAAGATACCCGTGCTTCGCTACGGTATTATACTGAAACTTATAATTGAATGCTTATCGTGTTATATATAACCTGCCGATATTCGCGATCTGACTCATTTTCTGAGAGATTGCGGCAACGTTCCTCCCATTTTTCAACCTTTTTTCCAACAATCGATTTCGTACTTCCCGAGCTAGGTCCAGGTATTCCACCCGTTCAGTTGGGTCCTTGAATCTTAGCCATGTTTCCCTATAAGCATTTTTAATGTGGATCAAATCCTTGAGGAGATCCGGCGTGGTGTCCTCTTGGGTTATTATTATTATTATTATTATTATTATTATTATTATTATTATTATTATTATTATTATTATTATTATTATTATTATTATTATTATTATTATTATTATTATTATTATTATTAGGGTGGGTGAAATTAGTTGAATTTAGCTATTATTATTATTATTACTTTTATTTTTTTTAATTATTATTATTGATGTTCTGGACCCCACAGCAAGATGCAAGACCTCTACTTGTCGGTAAATTACATCTGCTGCCATTGTCATAGATGACAGTATGACCAGCACCATTGTCGCCCGTAGGCAAGTGCGCAGGACTTCTGGCGATGCGAATGACATACTTCCGTGTCAAATGTGTTTAAATTTTTACTTATATGCCAGAAGAATCTAATGTAATCTAAGAAGGTTCTCCAAAGGAAAATATGGCTCTTGAAAACGAACACAGGAAAGATTAAAAATGATCGGTTTATGATCAGATTAAGTACATTGCAAATCCACAGGCTGTTTCCAGTCATTCAACCGGGTCAGAAATGGAATGAATAAGCTCCCAGCTAGCGGTGAGGATAGGTATTGTGCCGGCTGCCGAAGCCTGTCGCACTCCTCTGGGGCAATGATTAATGAATGAAAAAATTAAATGAAATTATATTGGAGAGTGTTGCTGGAATGAATGATGATGGGGAAAACCGGAGTACCCGGAGAAATACCTGTCCCGCCACCGCTTTGTCCAGCACAAATCTCACATGGAGTGACCGGGATTTGAACCACGAAACCCAGCGGTGAGAGGCCACCGCGCTGCCGCCTGAGAGACGGAGGCTCCTTATAAGTTAAGTACATTAGGAACAGTAAAATCAATTGGTCTCACCTCCGTTTTCTCCCCGCTGCGATTAAGTTTATTTAACCCCTCCCCCCACCCCCCAAAGAAAAAAGAAGGTGTGTTTCTTTATGTTTAAAGGCGATTCCAAATACCAATGTTCACTGTGTACCTTCAGTTTTGAAATATACGTATTCCCATAATAATTCACTTTTTTTCACTTACTTTAACACTCCCCCCTCCCCTAAGTGAATTTTCCGGCAAAAAATATTTGTTTCTTTAATAGTAAAAAATCTTCTAAATATCGATTATCTTCAGTTTTTTATATATGTGTCCTCATGAAACGAATTTAACTCCTTTTCACACCCGCCCCCAAAGATGATTCCCCCCCCCCCCAAATGGGTCGTTTTATTTCTAAAGATGATCTAAATACCAATTTTCACGTCTGTAAAAACTTTAGTTTTTATTAGATGTAAGTATCCTCATACAATTAATTCAATTAATTTTTCAATTTTTAATCCCCATCCCCTTATTGGATTTTCCGAGAATACCTGTTTCTTTGCTTTAACGGGAGATTCCAAATACCAGTTTTTACGTCTGTAACATTTTACGTTTCTGAGATATACTGTAGATATAGTCTTTCTAAAAATTCACCCCAATTTGTCACTCCTGTTTAACCCCCATTAATTAGATTTTCCAAAAACAACAAAAATGAATGTTTCTGTATTTTTAAAGGAGATTCCATATACTAACTATTTGGTCTGTAATATCTTCAGTTTCTGAGATATACGTATCCTCATTAAAGATATTCCACCGCTTATTCACACTTTTCACCCCCCCCCCCGTTCCTAATTGGGATTTACAGAAAACAAAAAATACGTGTTCTTTTATTTTTAAAGGAGATTCTAAATATAAATTTTTTAGATCTGCAAACTTATGAAGTTTTGAGATATACACTAATTTTTAAAATACACCTACACATTCGCCCCCCCCACACACTATTTGTATTTTCTAAAAACAAAAAATACATGTTTCTTTATTTATAAAGGAGATCCCAAATACCAATCTTCAGCTCTGTAACATCTTCAGTATCCTTAAGTATCCTTATTAAAGGCATTCAACTATTTTTCACCCCTTTTCACCCCTCCTATTGGGATTTTCCGAAAACACAAAAAATACGTGTTTCTTCATCTTGAAAGTAGATTCTAAGTACCAATTTTTACATCTGTAAAGTTTGAAAGTTTGGAGATATAGATACACTCATTTTGATAATTCACCCCCCTTTCAAACCTCCACTATTTGGATTTTCCAAAAACAAAAAGTACATGTTTCTTTATTTTTAAAGGAGATCCCAAATACCTTTTTCAGGCAGTAATATCTTCAGTTTCTGAGATATAAGTATCCTCATTAAAGGCATTCAACCCACTTTCCACTCCTTTTTACCCCTCCTATTGGGATTTTCCGAAAACAAAAAATACGTGTTTCTTTATGTTGAAAGGAGATTCTAAATACCAATTTCTACATCTGTAAACTTTTACAGTTTCGAGATATAGATAGACTCATTTTAAAAAATAACCCCCCTTTTCACCCCCCATTATTTGGATTTTCCAAAAAAAATTATGTGCGCCTTTATTTTTATAGGAGTTCCTAAATTTAAATTTAATGTCTTCAGTTTCTGAGATTTAAGTATCCTCATTAAATGCATTCAACCCCTGTTTCACCCCTTCTATAGGGATTTTCCGAAAAGAATACACGTTTCTTTATTTTTAAAAAGAGATTCTAAATACCAATTTTGACATCTGTAAACTTTTAAAGTTTTAAGATGTAGATACACTCATTTTAAAAATTCACCCCCTTTTCGGCCCCCTTTTTGGAATTTTCCAAAGACGAAAAAATACCTGTTTCTTTATTTTTAAAGTAGATCCCAAATACCAATTTTCAGGTCTGTAATATCTTCAGGTTCTGAAATATGAGTAGCCTCATTAAAGGCATTCAACACATTTTCACCCTTTTCCACCCTTCCAATTTGGATTTTCCGAAAATAAAAAAATACGTGTTTCTTTATTTTTAAAGGAGATTCTAAATACCAATTTTTACATCTATAAACTTTAAAAATTTTGAGATATAGATACACTCATTTTAAAAATTCACCCCCTTTTCACCCCCCTGTTAATTGATTTTCCAAAAACAAAAAATACGTGTTTCTTTATTTTTAAAGGAGATCCCAAACACCAATTTTCAGGTCTGTAATATCTTCAGTTTCTGAGATATAAGAATCCTAATTTAAGGCATTCAACCATTTCTTCACCCCTTTTCACCCCTCCTATTGGGATTTTCCAAAAACAAAAAATACGTATTTCTTTATTTTTAGTGAAGATTCTAAATACCAATTTTTACATCTGTAAACTTTCAAATTTTTGAGATATAGATACGCTCATTTTAAAAATTCACCCCCCGTTTCACCCTCCCATTAATTGGATTTTCCAAAAACAAAAAAATATGTGTTTCTTAATTTTTAAAAGAGATGAAAAGTACCAATTTTCTGGTCTGTAATATCTTCAGTTTCTGAGATATAAGTACCGGTATCCTGATTAAAGGCATTCAACCCCTTTTTCACCCTTTTCACCCCTCCTATTGGGATTTTCTGAAAACCAAAAAATACGTGTTTCCTTATTTTTAAAGAAGATTCTAAATACCAATTTTTACATCTGTAAACTTTTAAAGTTTTGAGATATAAATACACTCATTTTAAAATTTCATCCCCCCTTTTCACCCCCTTAGCGAAGGAATATCCAAAAATCCGCTCTTAGGGAGCACCTACATCTTAATATGAGTATATTCCCAAAATTGCATTTCTTTATGTGCAGTAGTTTTGGCTCGGCGATGATGAATCAGTCAGTCAGTCAGTCAGGACAAGCTATTTTATATATATAGATAAACGATAAATGTGCAGCGGGGCATATTGCGAGTCGCAAGTTCGTCCACAGTTGCAACATCTTACGATATTTCAAATTCAGCCCATGCTGCAGAAATCAAAGAATACCACTACTGCCTCAAAGAAAAAGGGCGAGTGGGGAAATGAAAATGAGAATGACGAAGATAAGGAGTGTCTCTATTGTGCACGCATTTTCTCGGACAACCTACAGGAAGAAACATGGATGTGGTGTAGGTAATGTTTGAAGTGGGCACACACTGCTTGTGCAAGTGATACTTCGGCCAGATTCCTCTGAGAAATGTGTGCGAGAAAAGAAAACATGGACAAAAGAAAATAAGAATTCACAAACACTAACAGTAAACAAATGTAACCTTGACGGATTTCGAGCCCAGAACCATGAGTCTCTGCACCCATCCATCCTGTTGAATAAATACAATATTCTGTGTAATTGTCGGCAGTTGTGGTTAGTTATGTATTCACGTTAGAAATCCAATCCCATATTAGCAACCTCCATCACCCCATATATTTGCAATCCAATTTCAATAATTTAAAAAATTAACTTTACCGAGCTCGAACGCTGCAGTCTCTTAAGTGCGGCCAATATCCAGTATTCGGGAGATAGTGGGTTCGAACCCCACTGTCGGCAGCCCTGAAGGTGGTTTTCCGTGGTTGCCCATTTTCACACCAGGCAAATGCTGGGGCTGTACCTTACTTCAGGCCACGGCCGCTTCCTTCCCACACCCAGCCATTTCCTCTCCCATCGTCGCCATAAGACCTATCTGTGTCGGTGCGACGTAAAACAACTTGTAAAAAATTTAGTTAGAATTGGAAATGTGTATTTTGTGAATATCAATGACACTCGACAATGTAGAGAAATATTTTTTTTTTTTGCTAGTTGCTTTACGTCGCACCGACACAGATAGGTCTTATGGCGACGATGGGACATGAAAGGGCTAGGAGTGGGAAGGAAGCGGCCGTGGCCTTAATTAAGGTACAGCCCCAGCATTTGCCTGGTGTGAAAATGGGAAACCACCGAAAACCATTTTCAGGGCTGCCGACAGTGGATTTCGAACCTACTATCTCCCGAATACTGGATACTGGCCGCACTTAAGCGACTGCAGCTATCAAGCTCGGTGAGAAATAGTTTCAGAACCAATCTATACTATTCATAGACACGAATCTACGATAATCTTGAAAGGATTCAATAAACAAAAACGGTACCCCATATTATGCTACTTTCCTATGCAACATCGAGCCAATGGTAATGTCGGCGATTCAAGATGGCTAATACGTTCACTTTTTATGATGGATTAAGTTAACATTGCCGCGCCGTGGTGGTTTAAACAGAACTTCGTTTGCATGCTGTAATTGGTGGGATCATTTTACAGTGAACGTATTCACGTAAATTAATTTTGAAATCTGTCAATACTGTAACATAATATGGTCATGTTTATTCTAATAACATTATGCATTGCTTGTGTCAATGACAATACAATTCACGAGCGCTGCGTCCTACTAAACACACATTTAAACGAAGGCAGGATGTCAAAATGAAAGCTTCAAATTGGACATCAAAAACTGGGTGACTCATTAGCAAACTTCTCAGTGGAGTGGTATATCAAATGGCGTATGGCTTTTAGCGCCGGGAGTGTCCGACGACATGTTCGATCGCCAGTTGCAGGTCTTTTCATTTGACTCCCGTAGGCGACCTGCGCGTCGTGATGAGGATGAAATGACGACGAAGACGACGCATACACACAGTCCCCGTGCCAGCGGAATTAACCAATGATGGTTAAAATTCCCGATTCTGTCGGGAATCGAACCCGGGACACCTTCGACCAAAGGCCAGCATGCTAAACATTTAGCCATGGAGCTGGACTAATGCAGTAGTAACAGGTACTGAAAGTTAATTAACCTGGATACACACGTGCAAAGGTTATGTTATGTGAACAACAGTTCATGGGAGCACTCCTTTTAATAATAATAATAATAATAATAATAATAATAATAATAATAATAATAATAATAATAATAATAATAATAATAACAATAACAATAATAATAATAATAATACCGAGCTCGATAGCTGCAGTCGCTTAAGTGCGGCCAGTATCCAGTATTCGGGAGATAGTAGGTTAAAACCCCACTGTCGGCAGCCCTGAAAATGGTTTTCCGTGGTTTCCCATTTTCACACCAGGCAAATGTTGGGGCTGTACCTTAATTAAGGCCACGGCCGCTTCCTTCCCACTCCTAGCCCTTTCATGTCCCATCGTCGCCATAAGACCTATCTGTGTCGGTGCGACGTAAAACAACCAGCGAAATAATAACAAAAAAAAACCATGGCACTACAGCCCTTGAAGGGCCTTGGCCTACCAAGCGACCGCTGCTCAGCCCGAAGGCCTGCAGATTACGAGGTGTCGTGTGGTCAGCACGACGAATCCTCTCGGCCGTTATTCTTTGCTTTCTAGACCGGGGCCGCTATCTCAGATAACTCCTCAATTCTAATCGCGTAGGCTGAGTGGACCTCGAACCAGCCCTCAGGTCCAGGTAAAAATCCCTGTCCTGGCCGGGAATCGAACCCGGGGCCTCCGGGTAAGAGGCAGGCACGCTACCCCTACACCACGTAGCCGGCAAATAATAACAATAATAATAATAATAATAATAATAATAATAATAATAATAATAATAATAATAATAATAATAATAAGTCTCGGGAGGTCAACTGAGCAGAGGAGGGTTCGATCCCCACCTTAGTCGTCCTCGAACTGGTTTTCCGTGGCTTCCCACTTCTCCCCCAGGCAAATGTCGGGATGGTATCCAACTGAAGGCCACAACCGTTTCCTTCCCTCTTATTTGTCTATCCATTCCAATCTTTCCATCTCCCCACAAGAACCCTGTTCAGCATAGGAGGTGAGGCAGCCAAGCGTGGTACTGGTCCTCCTCTCCAGTTGTATGCCACCGACCGAAGATCTCGCGCTCCAGGACACTGCCCTTGACGTGGTAGAGATGGGGTCCCTCGCTGAGTATGAGGGAAAAATCATCCCTGGAGGGTAAACAGATTAATAAATAGATAAGTGAAATAATAATAATAATAATAATAATAATAATAATAATAATAATAATTTTTACTTTGCTTTATATTCGTAACCGCCCTCTACCTGCATAAATGTTGTCATGTTGCGATCATAAGGTCGTTTTTAACTTCCGAATGACGAGACTACAATATTTACAACATTCCTGGAAACATTGTATTTTGCAATCCCACACACAGGTGGTTTTTTCAGCTTTTTGAACTGTGAGAAACTGCCACTGACAGTCGTTGCACGAGAGCGGAATCGTATATCGTATACAGAACGTATGTTGTAAGTCGTCATGTGCCCCACACAATTTGCATTATGAAATAAAAATAAACCTTGCTTCTCTTGCCTCGGTATTCGTCAGTAATCTGTAGGTTTTACATGGTCAATAAATGAATAAATAGGTATGGTACTGCACCCGCTCACTTCCTGAGTCCCAGACTAGCATTTATCTCAGGGGTGATCAGTTCGAAAACGATAAAAAAAAATTATATAAAGAAAATCAAAAAATATATATCGGCGCATCAAATGAACACAGGGATGAACGGGGCATGCAAATTTAAGGTTACGGGGGACGACTCATTCATGGATACAAATTTTTGACTCCACAATAGGACTGGGAAGTGACAACTTAAATTCCATGGGCATACTGGACTAACTACAATGAAAAGATATGGAAACTGTTTCCTATTGAAATTGCAATGAGGAGCAATCTATTCACTTATTTTGCATACTACACAAGATGACAATTTTACATTGGGACACTTTCATCCTGAAAAATAAATGACATAATACTTGGATTTTACCTCACTACTCTGGTAGTGTAAAACATCTGGTGAATTCGCCCCAAATGGTTACTGGGGATCGAATTCACATCCGTATGATTGGACGTTTCACAGCTGGAGATCTTCTTTCGGAGACGAAGGCACGACAGTAACCTTTTACTGTCGTCTCCTCGTTCCGTTTGGACATGAGACACTTCCGGTATGTACATTCTGGTGAGCCGGACACCCACCGTGGAAAATGTTATCGCCTCGAAAAAACGGGAATTTATAATACGGACAAACTCTAGCCTATTATTTCCAGATTCACAAACACGCCAGGTAGAGTTCATTAACTCAAAGCCTATTTCAATATTTACACTTGTCAATACGACAAGACGTACGGAAAGGTTCATTACTATGCTCTGACCATGAAGACATGTGCCGTCCGTGGGTTATTTACGTATCTACCGCTAATAATCTCCCCGTGAAAATCCAACATGTGGTTCTGAGCAGTTCGACACAGGACGACTGTCCCTATCATATCCTCCTATGATTATTGAATAATATCATTACCATTCTTTATCTGATCATTATCATATTCTTTGACTACCATCAATTAATTTCATTATTATCATTAATTTCAATTATAATCCTGTTTTTGATTATTATCATTTGTCATCCGGGATGATTATATGCCAACCCTTGCGGACGTTTCAAACGAAGGTTCGTTCTTCCTCGTAATTTATCCGCACAATATAATGATCAGCTTCCTCATAAATATTTTTATTAATATTATTATTATTATTATTATTATTATTATTATTATTATTATTATTATTATTAATAGTGGAAATCGTGATTATCGTAACCCGTAATCATCCTCGCTATAATACTTCAACTTCTCGCTCTTATTATTTTCATCAAAAAAATAAAAATAAAAAAAGTAGCTTCATTGGTTATTATTCTTCTCCTTTTTCAAATATTTTATTTATTATAATTATTAGTTAAAAATCTCAAATTTTCCATTTCTACTCCCAACATCATTATTATGTCCAAAATATAAAAAGTAAATTCTTCTTCTTCTTCAAATATTTTATTTTTTATTATTATTATTAGTTAAAAATCTCAAATCTTTCATTTCTACTCCCAACATCATTATAATGTCCAAAATATAAAAAAGTAAATTCTTCTAAAAAAGTAGTTTTTTTTCATTTATTATTATTATTATTAATTTAAAAAAATTAATTTCGCCTGTTACACGGTAGTCCGCTCTTAATATGTTTAACGCATAACCCCTTTTACAATTCCGATTTATCTTGGCACTAAGCACTTGATTTAAGACAAGATTCACTTGGAGTATAATTATTGTTATTATTATTATTCAAAATGGAAAGATGATATTTTAATTTCCACTCTTTAGAATTTAGTCACATATGTTAAATCCCGTTATGAACCACTAAGATCTGCTTTATATCGGTCGGGACAACACGGTATTCGGGACCGTACCTTCAGTTTCGTATTGCCGTTAAATTTTATATGGGGACACACGTCCTCCCAAGACACATCTCACAACCTATGGCACATTGCGGCTGGGCAAATACCTCCAATGCCGGCGATTGCTAAACTATTCCTTCCAATTTGAAGTCCATTTCCTTTCATCGGAACTCTTCAAACATTTAATTCATAAATTAATCCTCGGTACGTGGATTCTACCACTAATAACACCGGCATATGCATTTATATAATCTTAGGCCTTGAGATTCATCTACTTCATCATTACAAACAATACGGCTCAATTTATTTCACGCCGGATATTCGTCCCTCATGACTTCCAACTCTAAATATGGGCTCAAACCATTCTGGGCTTTTAACATATCGTGACCATTCTAATTCACGTGCCTATATCGCTTTTAAACAAATTTTAATGGTTAAATAAAGTCCAAAAACGTAAAATCAAAAATTTAAGTAAAATCAAACTGATTACGCAAATGAAAGTCTTTAACGCTACATGTCATCTCCACATTGATTATTATATTTGCACTGGCTAACTCACGAAGCACTGTCATTATTATTATACTTTAACTTGCAAACACATAAATATTATTATTATTATTATTATTATTAATTTACTTTCCTTTGTCAACTCACAAACATTATTATTATTAGTATTTTAATGACCTTCCGTACGCAACACAAATTTTACATACTCTGGCTCTTTCATAATCTGGCTGTCTAATAGAAATTATTCCTAATTAAAATACAAATGATCACCGCAGTGAATGAAATTCAAATAAATGGGTTAACACAAAAAAAGAATGTAACACTTGAAATGAACTTAAGTCAAAGTATTACGAACAGCAAGCAATAATTGACAGAAATATATCCCATATTTACATTATATACAACAAACAAATATTCAAATTAATTAATCTAACCCATTATTACGTTAATATAAATTAGTTCGTCCGTCTAACAAAAAAATAAAATCATGGACTCGGGAGGCGGACCATGTTAAGTAACCATAATTAATTTACACTGAACCCCGTTTAGTCGCGATAACATCCCCCAAATATCAAAATTGTGTACTCATTCCTATGTAGAATTCCATTGTCTCGTAGCGGATGAGATATAGGCCTTACGGCCCCATGGTGATCTACTCGTCCATCATGTCGCACAATACAAATTTAACACAATAAAACACTTCTGGGTGACTACCCATGATTAATACCTTATTACACTATTTTACACAAGAATACTAATAACAAAAAAAACACTTATAGGTGCTCCTAGACCCCTGACACTCGCACAATATATTCTTCATATACGCCCGAAACACACGTCGTGACACATTACGACGAATTGTCGTTCATTTGAACCGGCGCGTATCGCGTCTTCAACCGGCACTTCCTGGTTTATTTCTAAGCCGTCTTGATAATCGCCCAGCTCCTATAATTCCCTGCTCGGATAGTTATTCACCGTCTATCTTGAAGTGTTTACTTCAGGCTCCGCACACTGCCTTCCAAAGGTACTATCGGCGTTCCGTTTATTATTTATTATTTAATCACATGACATTTATTAAATACAACATACAGTTGTACTGATTATTTACACTCGGTACTATGGATAATTTCACTGTTCGTATTCATTCTCCTAATAACTCACGTACTTTCAGCTCTAACTGACTTCAAATACGTCCCGAGGTACTGACTTACAGCGTCATCGTGTCAGAGTCTCAACTACTTTATCCGACCGGTCACAACTGGTGACTTCAAACGAGTGGGTGATGTGAGGTTCCACTACTGGACTTTTATGGACGATATGGTTTCCCGCCGGGATCATCCGCGGTCAGCTCCTGGGGAGGGGGGTTGGTTATCCTAAATCGGCATGTGCAGGTGGATTTAGATCTCTTGCTTTATCCCACTTAATACACTGGCGATACACATTCATGTGTCGTATTCTGAACTCATATCGTTCGGTGATCATGGAAATATCACTTAATTTCTGTCCTCCACCTTTCGCGCGCTAACTCGGCGTCCCTGATGGCGTGCTCATCTCGACCAATGGCGAGATAGCGTGGGTCATTTCCACGAATTCATTACTTGAATTTATTACGATTACATTTAATCAACATGGGAATGATATCACAAAAATCCCCTCTATTCAATTATGTGGTTGGAATAATTTAATTATTGTTATCGGAGAAGCTAACTGGAGTTCACTCTGAGTTTTTCTTATGTTGGTTTATCTGCGGGCCTATGATAAATTTTCTCATTGGTCAACACCGCTTCGGTTAGTTTGAAATCTCTTCCTTGTAACGTTGACAACACCAAATGCCTCGGGCGTGGAAAAACTGGTACGTCATATTCCCGGTATTGGTGATACATCTGCTCGCCCTTGGTCCGAAATATATACTCTTTCACTTCCTCGAAGTCATTACTTCGTTGTTGTGAGCTCTAGCTTTAATCCTCTTATCTTCTGGCCAAGAAACATTCTCCCCCTAATGACAAGCTTACTGTGGCGACGATTTGTCGCGATCACGCCGGGCTATGTTGAAATTCTCCCGTCCACACAAAACTGACACTGTATTTCATTTAATATTTCTATATATCTGTATTTATCTTCAAAAAAACCAAATCATGAAACTAGGGCCTATCTCATCAGGGTACAGTACGTAACCAAGTACAGCTATGTGGATTTCGTTTGATGCTTCACTATTTGAGAATGAAGTATGTACTTGTCAGGTAGAAGCACGGCGTTAATAATAAGCTGGTTGTGGCGGAGATGGAGAACGGAGACGGAAAGGGGCAACAGGGGACGTGCTCACGTGCGGATGGATACTTTTCCTAAGGTCTTGAGGTGAATTTCAGTATAGAACCTACGCTCTTCCGAATGCAGGCTAACAACTACACGCCTCGAAACGGAAGTCATTTCACTCGAAAATAATTTTGCTTGGTTATTACTAAAGCCCGGAAGTTAGGCAAAATGCCTTTTTTATCTGACTGGACATATTGAAGAATCAGATAGACATAAATATGTTTTCGGGCATTTAGAAAGAGTAGAGACAATTTTCATTTGTACTTTTTTGCCCATTTTGGCTTCTGTTGCCTATTTTAAGATTTAAAGCCTTTTTTTGCCTTTTTTGTTAGTTATGCACTTTTTTCCAGCGATTTACACATTTTAAAAAGCACATAATGAATTTCCGTACATCGAAGACAAAAAAGGTTGCACAAATTAAATTACATATTGCCATCACTCATATCTATTTACAATACTGTTCCCAGTAAATCGTTTATTTGTTTTCTGGCATTCGAAAGCTTATTTTCTCAACCCATTCATTTAACCTCTGTAAACAGAAGAACCTTCATTAGTGAAAGGATTGCACAAGCATAATGAATACCAGGAAAGAGAGAGGATGAGGGAAGTATGTCTCTTCTCCTACCTCACACACCTTTTGCTGTGACAATGCGTAATTTCTTGGTATTCCCAATTTCGAAATGATAAGATAATGCAGAGGAAGGGAGGAAGTCACTTCCGTCTAACAGGTCAAACATAAAAGAAGCTGTTAGTCTACTGTTGAACTTGTTAAAGGCAAGTCGGGCGTTCGCGCTGACTTATTTATCATGCCGAAATTTTCATCTTTGCATGGTAAATTACATGGCAATATTCGCGAATTCGGTTCGGATATACTTTCTGCTGTTGGAGCTATACTCTTTTGCAAAATCTGTGAAAAATCTATTAATCACGAAAAAAATTACTTTTTAACTCAACATTTCACATCAACGAAACATAAGTCTAGGTTAAATATTGTTAGCCCTAAGATCAATTTAATATCAACAGCAGTTACAACATCCATCGGGCAATATCCGTTTTGCCTGGATCTATGTAAAGCTTTCTTGGACTCCGGAATTCCATTCTGGAAACTGGAAAATCAATCCCTCAGGATGTTTCTGCAGAAGTACACTAAAGAAAAAGTTCTGTCAGAATCCACCTTAAGAAGAACGTATTTGAATATCTCCTTTGAAGAGACCCTGTAGAGGATTCGAAGCAGAGTTGCAGGAAAGAAGATCTGGATGTCCACTGATGAAACTACGGATTCAATGGGACGTTACGTGGCCAACGCCATCATTGGAACTATGGATGAAAAGCAAACTGACCTATCATCAGTATTTATTTTGACGACAGAAGAGATGGAGAGACCAAATGTTTCCACAGTGGCACAGTTGTTCACAAATTCATTAATGTTACTCTGGCCGCATGGAATACGACATGATGATGTCCTACTTTTTGTCACAGATGCGGCACCTTATATGAAAAATGCAGTTACAGCCTTGAAAGTTCTCTTTCCTAAAATGCACCACCTCACATGTCTAGTCCATGGACTGCACAGAATTGCTGAAGAGATAAGAAGTTTGTATCCTCACGTGGATAAGTTAGTTTCGAATACCAAGAAAATCTTCCTAAAATCACCCTCCCGAATCCGGGATTTCAAGGACGTGGCACCAGAGCTCTCTTTACGTCCACAGCCAGTTCTCACTAGATGGGGAACCTGTATCTCAGCAATCATATATTACAGCAACAATTTGGACAAGGTACGTGTGGTACTTCATGCTGTATCAGTAGACGAAGTTGCTTCAGTTCGCGAGTTAAAAAAGTTGTTGGACCATGACGAGCTCAGCAATGATCTGGCATTTATAACAGTACATTATAGTGTGATACCGGAAGCAATCTTGAAGTTGGAGAAAAGGGATGGATGATTCGCTGGTATCATCTATGGCGATCTCCGAAGATGCAGTAAATCAACTGCTGCAAGCACCAGGAGAAAAGGAAGCAGTGTTAGTGAAAAGTGTAAACGTGTTCTGAATGCTAATGTGGACATTGAAAAATTAACAACATTCGTGATGTCTGAAAGGTGAAAATTCTGTTTTAACTGACATGTGTCCTTCCGAAATAGCTTGTTTCAAATTTGCGCCAATCACTTCAGTTGAAGTAGAACGTTTCTTTTCCATGATGAAAGACATTCTTTCTGACAAGCGTCTGTCTATGACAGTTGATACTTGAAAAAATCACCTTGTAGTTCCTTGTAACCAAAGAAAGTAAGAGTAAGTACGCTAAATATGTGACAAATTGATAATAAAGAAATGAATGAGTATTTAAAATACATATTTTCATTAATAATGAGTGAGATTCCTCTTTGCTATCACTCCTAATAAATGCCTATTCTAATTACAGTACTGCCTATTTTCAGTATTTCAAGTGCCTTTTTGCTTGCCTATTTTAACCAGAAAAATTCCTAACTTCCGGGCTCTAGTTATTACTAATACTATCTCTAGTCTCCATAATTTCAGGCATGCCAACACACGGTTATGTTTGCTGATTTCTTGAATGGTCTACAGCAAATAGTGGACAAGATATCAGATGTAAGCGAATCTTTCGGATTAGGCCTACGTATTTATGCAAGGAAGACATTTCGACGGCTCCAAGTATTAACATCATAACTAGTGATAATTATATTTGTGCTAAGTTTTGGAGCGCAAGAAGTACGATTTTTATACAGGGGAAATATTCTGAAGTAATTGTTTTCGTAACTCATTTTTTCTAGCCTTGTATACTCGAAATCTTTAGTATCTCGTGTCCAAAAATATTCATTTCAGTCAAGAAATCAGTACAGCCCTCAGAACCACCCAGTACATGCTTATACACTCTATCTCTCATTGGTCACAAACATTAGACACGTTAACAAATGCACACATCTGAGGAGTGAAGGGGTATGGAGGAAACGAAGTACGAGGATATCTAGCATAAACGAAACAGACACTGAGGGGAAGATACTTGCTTCCCCGCCAGCCCACACCTCCCACTGGCTCGGCAATGAAGGGAGGAACCACACGCCTCCTTCAAGGCAACAGACGTAATCTGTATGCCAACTCATTCAGGGTCAAATTCTACAGTTTCTTTGTAATTCTTGTGTTTGAGGTCTGGCTGAAATGTTAGCGGTATCGACTGAAAAAATTAAAACCTACAACCTGCTTTCCAGTCTTTGACCGGGTCAGGGATGTAATGAATGATCCATATATTGGCTATTAATAGTACCCGGATGAGATAGGCCCTAGTTTCATGATTTGATTTTTTATAAGATAAATACAGATATATAGGAATATTAAATGGAATACAGTGTCAGTTTTGTGTGGACGGGAGGATTTCAACATAAGCTAGACATATCGCGACTGTCCGTCGCCACAGTTAAGCTTGTCATTATGGGGAGAATGTTTCTTGGTCAAAAGCTAAGAGGATTAAATCTAGAGCTCACAACAACAGAATAATGACTACAAGGAAGTGAAAGAGTAGGTATTTCGGAACAAGGGCAAGCAGGCAGCACCAATACCGAGAATATGACGTACCATTATCTTCCACTGCCTCAAGGCATTTTGTGTTGTCATGTTGCAAGGAAGAGATTTTAAACTAACCGATGCGGTGTTGACCAATGGAAAAATTTACCATAGGCCCGCAGATAAACCAACATAAGAAAAACTCAGAGTGAACTCCAGTTAGCTTCTCCGATAACAATAATTAAATTATTCCAACCACATAATTGAATAGAGGGGATTTTTGGGATATCATTCCCATGTTGATTAATTGTAATCGTAATAAATTAAAGTAATGAATTCGTGGAAATGACCCACGCTATCTCGCCATTGGTCAAGATGAGCACGCCATCAGGAACGCCGAGTTAGCACACGAAAGGTGGAGGACAGGAATTAAGTGATATTTCCATGATCACCGAACGATAGGAGTTCAGAATACGACACATGAATGTGTATCGCCAGTTTATTAAGTAGGATAGAGCAAGGGATCAAAATCCACCTGCATATGCCAATTTAGGATAACCAACCCCCCTCCCTAGGAGATGACCGCGGATGACCCCGGCGGGAAACCATGTCGTCCATAAATAACCAGTAGTGGGACCTCACATCAATCAGTTCTTACCAGTCACCAGTTCTTACCAGTCACCAGTTGTTATCGGTCACCAGTCGTGTCAGTCGTATGAAGTAGTTGAGACTCTGACACGTTGACTCTGTAAGTCAGTACCTCGGGCCGCATTCAAAGTCAGTTAGAGCTGAAAGTGCGTGAGTTGTTAGGAGAATGAAGACGAACAGTGAGATTATCCATAGTACCGAGTGTAAATAATCAGTACAACTGTATGTTGAATTTAATAAATGTCATGTGATTAAATAATAAATAATTAACGGAACGCCGATAGTACCTTTGGAAGGCAATGTGCGGAGCCTGAAATAAATACCTCAAGATGGACGGTGAATAACTATCCGAGCAGGGAACTATAGGAGCTAGGCGATTATCACGACGGCTTAGAAATAAACCAGGAAGTGCCGGTTGAAGACGCGATACGCGCTGGTTCAAATGAACGACACTTCGTCGTAATGTGTCACGACGTGTGTTTCGGGCTTATATGAAGAATATATTGTGCGAGTGTCAGGGGTCTAGGCGCACATATAAGTGTTTTTTATTAGTATTCTTGTATAAAATAGTGTAAATTATTTAATAAGGTGTTAATCATGGGTAATCGCACAGAAGTGTTTTGCTGTGTTAATTTTATATTGTGCGACATGATGGACGAGTAAATCACCATGGGGCCGTGAGGCCTATCTCCCGCTACGAGACAATGGAATTCTACATAGGAATGGGTACACTATTTTAATATTTGGGGAAGTTATCGCGACTAAACGGGGTCCAGTGTAGATTAATTATGGTTACTTAACATGGTCCGCCTCCCGAGTCCATGATTTATTTTTTGTTAGACGGACGAACTAATTTATATTAACGTAGTAAAGGGTTAAATTAATTAATTTGAGTATTTGTTTGTTGTATATAATGTAAATATGTGATATATTTCTTTCAATTAATGCATGCTGTTTGTAATACTTTGACTTAAGTTCATTTCAAGTGTTAAATTCCTTTTTGTGCTAACCCATTTATTTGATTTCAATCACTGCGGTGATTATTTGTATGTTAGTTAGGAATATTTTCTACCAAACAGCCAGATTATGAAAGTGCCAGAGGATGTAAAATTTGTGTTGCGTACGGAAGGTCATTAAAATAATAATAATAATAATAATAATAATAATATAAAAATATATTTGAAGGAGAAGAAGAAGAATTTACTTTTTTATATTTTGGACATAATAATGATGTTGGGAGTTGAAATGAAAAATTTGAGTTTTTTAACTAATAATAATAATAATAATGAGAATATTTGAAGAAGGAGAAGAAGAATAAAAAGGAAGCTACTTTTTATTTTTTATTTTCTGATGAAAGTAATAAGAGCTAGAAGTTGAAGTATTATAGCAAGGATGATTACGGGTTACGATAATCACGATTTCTACTAATAATAATAATAATGTTCCATCTGCTATGGGCGTTGGTAAGTTCTATATAATAATAATAATGATCGGTGTGTTTGCGAGAGAGAAATAATAATAATGTTTGTGAGTTGGCAAAGGAAAGTAAATTAATAATAATAATAATATTTCGTGCGTTTGCAAGTTAAAGTATAATAATAATCATGACAGTGCTTCGTGAGTTAGCCAGTGCAAATATAATAATCAATGTGGAGATGACATGTAGCGTAAAGACTTTAATTCGCGTAGTCAGTTTGATTTTACGTAAATTGTTGATTTCACGTTTGGACTTTATTTTAACCACTAAAATTTGTTTAAAAGCGATAGAGGCACGTGAATTAGAATGGTCACGATATGTTAAAAGCCCAGAATGGTTTGAGCCCATATTTAGAGTTGGAAGTCATGAGGGACGAATATCCGGCGTGAAATAAATTGAGCCGTATTGTTTGTAATGATGAAGTAGATGAATCTCAAGGCCTAAGATTATATAAATGCATATGCCGGTGTTATTAGTGGTAGAATCCACGTACCGAGGACTAATTTATGAATTAAATGTTTGAAGAGTTCCGATGAAAGGAAATGGACTTCAAATTGGAAGGAATAGTTTAGCAATCGCTGGCATTGGAGGTATTTGCCCAGCCGCAATGTGCCATAGGTTGTGAGATGTGTCTTGGGAGGACGTGTGTCCCCATATAAAATTTAACGGCAATACGAAACTGAAGGTACGGTCCCGAATATCGTGTTGTCCCGACCGATATAAAGCAGATCTTAGTGGTTCATAACGGGATTTGACATATGTGACTAAATTCTAAAGAGTGGAAATTAAAATATAATCTTTCCATTTTTAATAATAATAATAATAATAATAATAATAATAATAATAATAATAATAATAATAATAATAATAATAATAATAATAATAATAATAATAATAATAATAATAATAATAATACTCCAAGTGAATCTTGTCTTAAATCAATTGCGTAGTGCCAAAGTAGACTGAAATTGTAAAGGTTTATGCATTTAACCATAAATACCGCTAACGGTAGTGTAAACGTGAAATAATAATAATAATAATGAAAAGTTGAAGAAGCAGAAGATGAAGAACTTGCAATAGTATTTTGAGAATAATAATTATGATGAAAGGAAATTAAGATATTTAATGGGCGATGATTCGTTGTTACGAATATCATATAATAATAATAATAATAATAATAATAATAATAATAATAATAATAATAATAATAATAATAATAATAATAATAATAATAATAATAATATTTATTAGAAAACTGATCATTAAATTGTGCGGATAAATTACGAGGAAGAACGAACCTTCGTTTGAAACGTCGGCAAGGGTTGGCATATAATGATCCCGGATGACAAATGATAATAATCAAATATAGGCTTATAATTGAAATTAATAATAATAAATTAATTGATGGTAGTCACAGAATATAATAATGATCAGATAAAGAATGATAATTATATTATTTAATAATCATAGGAGGATATGATAGGGACAGTCGTCCTGTGTCGAACTGCTCAGAACGAGATGTTGGGTTTTTACGGGGAGATTGTTAGCGGTAGATACGTAAATAACCCACGGACGGCACATGTCTTCATGGTCAGAGCATAGTAATGAACCTTTCCGTACGTCTTGTCGTATTGACAAGTGTAAATATTAAAATAGGCTTTGAGTTAATGAACTCTACCTGGCGTGTTTGTGAATCTGGAAATAATAGGCTAGAGTTTGTCCGTACTATAAATTCCCGTTTTTTTGAGGCGATAACATTTCCACGGTGGGTGTCCGGCTCACCAGAATGTACATACCGGAAGTGTCTCATGTCCAAACGGAACGAGGAGATGACGGTAAAAAGTTACTGTCATGCCTTCGTCTCCGAAAGAAGATCTCCAGCGGTGAAACGTCCACTCATACGGATGTGAATTCGATCCCCAGTAACCAATTGGGCCGAATTCACCAGATGTTTACACTACCAGAGTAGTGAGGTAAATCCAAGTAGTATGTCATTTATTTTTCAGGATGGAAGTGTCCCAATGTAATAATTGTCATCATGTGTAGTTTGCAAATAAGTGAATAAATTGCTCCTCATTGCAATTTCAATAGGAAACAGTTTCCATATCTTTTTATTGTAGTTAGTCCAGTGTGCCCATGGAATTTATGTTGTCACTTCCCAGCCTTATTGTAAAGTCAAAATTTTGTATCCATGAATGAGTCGTCCCCCGTAACCTTAATTTGCATGCCCCGTTCATCCCTGTGTTCATTTGATGCGCCGATATATAATTTGATTTCCTTTATATATTTTTTTTTATCGTTTTCGAACTGATCACCCCTGAGATAAATGCTAGTCTGGGACTCAGGAAGTAAGCGGGTGCAGTACGATGGGGTCAGCACTCCAAAAGTGATAAATTAATGACTGATAAATGCTATGAAATAATAATGGAGAGTGTTGCTGGAATGAAAGATGACAGGGAAAACCGGAGTACCCGGAGGAAAACCTACCCCACCTCCGTTTTGTCCAGCACAAACCTCACATGGAGTGACCGGGATTTGAACCACTTTATCCAGCGGTGAGAGGCCGACGGGCTGCCGTCTGAGCCACGGAGGCTAGCGGTCTCGACTATGACTTCATTATCAAATGGCATCGCGCTCAACCACTGTAAGAAAGAATGACCCTTATTTTCGTCAATATACGCCCTGTTAAATAATATTAATAATAATAATAATAATAATAATAATAATAATAATAATAATAATAATAATAATAATTGTTACTCTCGAAAACCAAAGTAAAAATAACCTGGCATTAAATAATTATGATCATCAGAGACGCCAGGGCGTTTGGAAAACCGTTCCTATGAAGTTATTTTCAGCGCTGATCAAACAATTAAATGCCATATATTTGAGTGGGATTACATCGTGCACACTTCATCGCATTTAAATTACAGTTAATTGTTTTCCTTGATTAGGAAAAACTAGTATAGCCTGGATGTTTAACCATAGAAACATCTTAATCAGTTCCCGAAAAAGTGTGGTTGGAAGTGCGCAACGTGGCAAGTCACACCTCCTGGAAGACGAACACATGAGACGTAGTCTTGGTTACTCCTCCTTCATCCTCAGGGTTGGCCAAAATCTTCGCCCAAACATTATCTGTTTCCGTTTCCACCCGGAATTTTTGTGATCGCGATTGTACTTACGATGTTAATACTTGGAGCCGTCGATTTGTGGTTATCAGGAAGCAGTAGAACACGTTGGAGAGATTATTCCTGAATGGCGCAGAGGTTGAAAGTGTTGATAAATGTACGTTCTTCGGATACAGAGCGCTGGCTTTCTGACCACAAGTTCGTGATTTCGATCCCGGCTTAATCCAGTGGTAGACCTGTATGAAGGTATTCAAATATGTCAGCCTCGTGTCGGTAAAAGAAAAAGTCAGTGAGATCTACAGCCATTAATAAAAATATGTCGCCGGGCTGAGTGGCTCAGACAGTTGAGGCGCTGGCCTTCTGACCCCAACATGGCAGGTTCGATCCTGGCTCAGTCCGGCGGTATTTGAAGGTGCTCAAATACGTCAGCCTCGTGTCGGTAGATTCACTGGCACGTAAAAGAACTCCTGCGGGACTAAATTCCGGCACCTCGGCGTCTCCGAAAAACGTAAAAGAGTAGTTAGTGGGACGTAAAACAAATAACATTATTATTATTATTAAAAATATGTCGTGGGAAACTATCATAATGAAGCAGCCCACAACTATCACCGAAGCAGCATTTTACAACAGACAATAAGCAACTTTTTCAGATTTCTGTGGAGTATTACCCCTTGAAAAGCAGCGAAACACTACAATGTCAGTTTTCTTTGTTGGTACCACACATGTCGGCTTGTATCTCTCTCTCTCTCTCTCTCTCTCTCTCTCTCTCTAGCCATTGGCCGTAGCCAAACACTCTAATCTGACAGTCGAATGGCATAGTGTGATTCATCTCTCGAATTCACACATTCCCAGTTGTACCCTATCCAGTGGTATCCCCGTTTGCACTACTTTAGTATCCACTGGAGAAATATTTGATTTGTGGACAGCTGCTCGACCATGGAAGCTCTCAAGGCGCAGTCATGGTGCTGGCTGGACAATATGTATCATTAAAGAACTCGTGAGTTATCATTTCAATCGATATGAGGGAATTTTCACGATCGACTTTCTTCAACGCTTGATGGTCCTTGAACGAGTTCTACCCGGGCGTAACTTTGTTGACCGAGTGAGTTGGCCGTGCGGTTAGGGACGCACGGCTGTGAGCTTGAATACGGGAGATAGTGGGTTCGAACCCCACTGTCGGCAGCCCTGGAGCTTGTTTTCAGTGTTTTACCATTTTCACACCAGGCAAACACTGGGGTTGTACCTTAATAAAGGCCACGGCCAATTCCTTCCCAATCCTAGGAGTTTCCTATCCCTTCGTCGCCATAAGACCTATCTGTGTCGGTGTGACGTAAAGCCAATTGCAAAAAGAAATAACTTTGATGTGGTCGTCTCTTAGCGTTTCCACATAACAGTCATCGAATAAGACCTGAACCGGGGCTCTCTGGAGGCCACGCGCCAGTGGACGTGAGCACCATACAAGCGGTTGACGTATTCCTGATATATCATTCCAAGTCATAGAGCTCCCCTGACATACTCATTCGTCCCTGGCTGAACGGCTGAGAAGGTAGAGCGCTGCCTTTCGGAGCTAGCATAATTATACAGTGAGTTTCTCCCATCGGTTGGCCGCCAGGCCCGCTCACCTTCCCTGTCTCCCGTTGACTCATCACACAGCGCAGCGACAACATTGGAATGCCTGCACTTCGCAAGTCAGCTCCGTGCTTAAAACGTATATCTGTCGCTCCAACTGTTCTCGAGTTGTGAAGTGTAATTACGGAGTATAATTCTCATAATGCCTTCACATGTGTACACGGTAGAGGAAAGGGTATTTATGCACGAAAATTATGTGAAAACAAAATCTTGCAGGGAAGTCGCTAGGCCATTTGTAACACAATTTCCAGGTCTACGCCCTCCACATACAGAGAACGTGCGGAAACTCGTAAACAAATTGAGAAGAATTGGTCCTTTACTCGATAGGAAGCGAAGAATTAGAAACCGTGTACTTAACGAGGAAAAGTAAATGAAATCGCACAAAGATTAGAACATTGGCTATACCTACAAAATCCCTAAGACGACTTGAAGCCGGGGTTTCGAAGAGCTCAACATGGCGGGCTACGGAAATTATGGGGGAGGTTAAAAGATAAAGTAATTGTAAGAAACCCTCACACACGTTGGACGAAATGAAAGAACATATCCGGAGAGAAATAGCCTCAATTACGGGAGACGAACTTATGCGTGTGAATCGGCGTTTCCTAAGACGAGGCCAGAAATGTGTGGATGCAGTAGAACATTTCCAACATCTCCTGTCATAAGGTACAAGCTTATCTTCTTAATGCTCAATTACTTTCTTTATATTAAACTAGCGAATGTACCCGTGCTTCGCTACGGTATTCTACATTGTATTCGAATATCGAAGTAAATAGTGTGCATGCAGTAAATAAGATTGTTTTAAAAATGCATGTCTCTTAGCGTTATCCGAGAAAGAGCATGGGGAGGTCCCCGTACGTTGTTTCCAATGTAAAGTGTTTGTTACGGATTTGTGATACAACGGCAGGCTCACTTGCCTACTGGCATTCACAATCGAGTTGGGAAGTTTACATTATAATTGCAGGCCCCATTGCCTACTACGCGGACAGAATCGATTTGGGGAGTTTTCGTTAAAATGGTAGCCCTCTTTTCCTACTTCCAGACAGATTACAGTTGAGGAGTTTCTATTATAATGGTAGGCAATTACCCTACTATCACTCGAAATTGAGTTGTGCAGTTAACATTATAATGCCAGGCCCATTTTCCTACTGACAGCCAGCTTACTGCCAGTCACACCAAGTTGGTGAGTTTCCATCAAAATAGCAGGCCACTATGCCTAATGCCAGTCACATTTTAGATGAGGACATTTCTTTATAATGGCGGGCACCCTTGCCTACTGCCAAACACAATTGGGTAGGGGAGTTTTAAGCAAAACTGCATGCTCACTCGCCTTCTGCAAGTCAAATCGAGAAGGGAACTATTCATTACAATTGTAGGCTTTCCTTACTAATGACAGTTACACAGGAGTTGGAGAAGGAACCCTTTCCTACTGCCAGTCAAAGTCGGTGGGGGGAGTACTGATTACAGTATCAGACCCACCCTTTCTCGATCGCTAAAAATCGACATCAGTGAATATATATATAGATCGACATACGAAAGTATATGCGTGTTTACAATATTGAAGACCTTCATTTACAGATTAACTGCTACTAAACGTAAGTCATATCGACAAAGGATTATACCATAAGACACGCCGGATTTAGTGGCCTAAATGGCTGGTCCTATGATATGTCATCTATTCTTGGGTCAGATTGAGTTAGAAACGTGGAACAGGGTAAAGGTTTTGTATGATTATCTCACATTACATTACTTTTCGGATAATTATGTGACAGCCAATTTTCGTGAAGAGTATGATGATTCAGTATTTCGTATAAGTAATTGAAAGTATGAATTATGCATGTGAAAATTCCAAATTGACTTAACATCGATTAATAGGGAAAAATCAAACGCAAAAGGGATACCGATATGGCAAAAAGTCATAACACCAAGGTTGTAGATCATTCCAAATTGAACGGAGATTGTGCAATCCGTTATGTGATAGGAATTTCCGAAGGTCTGCACCATAATTAAAATTGCCTGCATATTTCGATATTCTTCGGGGATAAAAAGTGAAAAATTTAATGATCTAGGATGTTTTCCGTTCGTTACAGGCTAAAACGTATAATTTTGTCAAATTTCAATTATCTTCTTTTTCTTCTGGCAGATTATGCCGCAATCTGGATTTTGGGCGAGGCGGGTAAAAATTAGGACTTTCAGGAAACTAAACCAAAAATTATGGAGATGGTCATTATTACCCCTTAAACGGAAAGCTGTACGAAAATTTCGCCAAAATAGTCAGTGTAGAGGCACACAGTCGTTACGATTTGATTTATATAGATAAGGAATCTGCTCCATGTAAAACACCTATTGGGCTATGTCCGCTGGACTTAAACCAGCAAATGTGACCATTCATGATATCGCCCTTATTAATCCTCCTGACGAAAAAAATGCACATGAAAAAAAAAGGTTTAGAGGTGGAATTCCATCACGTTTGGTCGATTTCCAGTCAGGTTGGTCTTGTTCTGTATATATTGTGGAAGAGTAAAATCACCATTTCGGTTCCCTATAAACCGCCAGTCCATTCCGGAACATGAAATGTTATTTACGTTTAAAACCTACCTTTGGACAGGTGGATGCTAAATATAAATTTTGGTTCGAATGTCTGCAGTAGTTTTCAAGTTGTAAGGAATACGCTTTACACGCACCCGCTCATGAGTCAAGTCCGATGGGACTTGTACAGAAAAACGGTCCGTTAATGATATCTCCCTTATTAATCCTCGTATCGAAATGATGCACATGAGAAAAAAGGTTTAGAAATTAATTTCTACCAAGGTAGGTAGGTTTCCATTAAGTTAGGTTGTGTATATTTTGTGGAAGTGCAAAATCACTGCTTCGGTTTCGTATAAACCCCCAGTCAGTTCAGGGATTTAGAAACAATATTTTCCCTGAAACCTATCAAGGACAGGTGTATTCTAAATATGAGTCTTGGTGGAAATACATCCAGTAGTTTGTAGCACTCGCGTACATACGGCGTAATTAAGGAAGAAAATAATACAGTTAAGAAAGTTGAAAGTAATAGAAAATGGATTATAATTGAGGACAGTCAGATAACGACAAATATGTAAATGCCAAGTGAATGTATTGGAAAATCAAATGCCCCTCAATAAATTATGCTAGTTTGAGTTATGGATATAATAAAGCCTTAACAGAGGAGAAATTTAGGTCCAGTGATTCTTAGATAAACAAATAATAAGAAGATGACTAATGGTGTTATTACTTAATCTATTCGAGGGCGGTTATAACATCCAACGATATTCCGCCAATATCCCGCAGATAGGCCGATTGACGCCTCTCTTGCCTTCTACCCAAGGAACAACCACGAATTTAAAATCATGATGAGGAAAATGGCAATACGTTACTTCCCTGCTGGCATGCAGTCAGAGACGTTGCCATGGTAACCTGTAGGTTCGTTGTCGGTCTGTCGGTCACTCAATGCAGAGCATGATACCAGCGGAAAATTGTAAATTTCTCCGTCATGTGAAGAGTAAGGTAAATTATGAACATAACGAAAGTTGTTTATAATGAAGAGACGTTTCACGTACGGTAAACGAAGTTTACAGAAAATCAATAATATAAGAGAAAATGGAGGTAAGGTGGGAAAACCATTCTGGTTTTCTTATAAACCCCCGGTCTATTCAAAGATTTTAAAATAATATGCATATCGAAACCTTCCCCGGGATGAGTATACTCTAAATATGAAGTTTGGTTGAGATCTATCCAGCCGTTTCGACGTGATGGTGGAAAAACCATTCTGGTTTTCCTATAAACCCCCCGTCTATTCAAAGACTTTAAAATGATATGCATATCGGAACCTTCCCCGGGATGAGTATACTCTAAATATGAAGTTTGGTTGTGATCTATCCAGCCGTTTCGACGTGATGGTGGAAAAACCATTCCGGTTTTCCTATAAACGCCCCGAGTATTCAAAGATTTAAAAATGATATGCATATCGAAACCTTCCTCGGGATGAGTATACTCCAAATATGAAGTTTGGTTGAGATCTATCCAGCCGTTTCGACGTGATGGTGGAACAGACAAACAGACAAACAGACAAACAGACAGACAAACAGACACGAAACGTAAAACCACCGATTCGGTCTTGAGTTGACCTAAAAAGGATAAATATCTGAAAAATTGGCAAAACAAAAGAAATTACAGGAAACTCTAAATTATTACATGTAATAAGCAATATCAGTCTTCCTCCAATCATAATGAATGAGATTGCTGTACCATACCTTAAAACTGTAACTAATCTTGGAATATCCATCAATGAGAATCTGAACTGGAATGAACACGTAACAAATCTATGTAGAAAGGTTCATGCAGCTCTAAAGGTTCATGCAGCTCTATATCCCCTCAAACGTCACAAGAATTCTTTTCCACAAAAATTTAAATTAAAATTAATCCAAGCACTACTATTCGCAATTTTAGACTACTGTGATACGGTACTAGTCAATCTAAATACTGAACAAGCTTTGAGACTTCAGCGAGCACAAAACTCATGCATACGATATGCCTTCCAACTGCGATATGGCGCTCATGTTACACCATATTTCAAAACATTGGGATGGCTACGCATAAATGAACGAAGGAATTTTCACTTAATGACACTTGTTTACCAAGTGCTCTCGACGAACACTCCTACTTACCTCCCTTCCAATTTTCGTTTCCTTTCCTCATTCCATGAAATTAGTACCCGTTCTGGTTCCCTACTTGAAATTCCACTAAGTCTAACGAATTCCTACAATCATTCCTCTTTAGTTACTGCATCGAGACTCTGGAATACACTCCCAATGGACATTCGGCACCTTACTTCGTTTCATAAATTCAAATCCGCCTGCCGAAAGTTTTTCCTGGGAACATAAAACTGAGTTGTGTGAGTCATTGTGTGTATGTTGTGTGAATGGGTTTTCTTCATATATTATTATTATTATTATTATTATTATTATTATTATTATTATTATTATTATTATTATTATTATTATTATTATTATTATTATTATTATCACACTAATTTCTGTACTGATATGTAGGTTTAACTTAGTCTTAGATTTATCTGTCCGTAGTATTATTTCTTTTTAGAATTCCTATGTTTTAATTTTATGTTTACATATTAAATTTTTTTGTTTATAGTGGTTAAGTGTAAGAGAGGGCCGAGAGCCCTAACTTCGTCACAAATGTAAGTCAGGAATAAATAAATAAATAAATAAATATATAAATAAATTAATAAATAAATAAATAAATAAATTATCGAAGTCATTTTGCAGTTGTTCACAATCATGTAACTTATTATTACTCTGTACAGAATAACACCGTCTGCAAAACATCTTATCTCTGATTCCACTTCTTTACACATATCATTTATATATATATAGTATATAAGAAAACATAAAGGTCCAATAGTACTGCATTGAAGAATTCCCCTCTTAGTTATTACAGAGACAGATAAAGCTTCGCCTACTCTAATTCTCTGAGTTCTATTTTCTAGAAACATAGCCCCCCATTCAGTCACTCTTTTGTCAAGTCCAATTGAACTTATTTTTGCCAGTAGTCTCCCATGATCTACCCTATCATATGCCTTAGATAGGTCACTCGCGATACAGTCCAATTGACCTCCTGAATCCAGGATATTTACTATACCTTGCTGGAATCGTACAAGTTGAGTTTCAGTGGAATAACCTTCCTTAAACCCAGACTGCCTAAACATGTATAATATAATCAGAACGAATGATTTCCCAAAGCTTACATGCAATGCATGTCAAACTGACTGGCCTGTAATTTTCAGCTTTATGTCTGCTATGCCGCGGAGCGGGGAGTATTGAGTCAACAGGAGGCAGATAAACTGGAAGTGCCCGCCGGTCAAACGATGAGAAAAACTCACTATACATAGCCTATAATGATTTGGAAGAAATAATATTTCTAATGGTGGAAAAATTACAGTAAATGCTGGCGTGGTATCCAAGATCAGTGTCAAAGAACGAACAAACAAACAAACAAACAAACAAACAAACAAACAAACTCAAAGTTTTCGCTTCATACTAATGGTATATATGTAAGATAAGTGTACTGCGATGAGGAAAATACTGTTTTATGTGATTTTTAATTCGAAAATTGTTAACCCCTAAACTCAATGAAAATCCACAGCCTGTTTCCAGTCGTTTGACCGGGTCGTTAACGGAATGAATGAAGCCCCAATCTAGCGGCGAGGATAGGAACCGCGCTGGCTGCCGAAGCCTGTCGCACTCCTAATGGGAAATGATTAATGACTGACAAATGCAATGAAATGATAATGGAGAGTGTTGCTGGAATGAAAGATGACAGGGAAAACGGAAGTACACGGAGAATATCCTGTCCCGCCTCCGCGTTGTCCAGCACAAATCTCACATGGAGTGACGGGGATTGGAACCACGGAACCCAGAGGTGAGAGGCCGGCACGCTGCCGCCTGAGCCACGGAGGCTATAACCCCTGAACTCAATACCAGCTAATATTATTGAACTAGCTACTAAAAGTTACATGCGTTTGTTCTATAACGTCGAGCTAGTACGTTCATATAATGTACTAAATTAAGTTAAACCGAGCTCGATAGCTGCAGTTGCATAAGTGCGGCCAGTATCCAGTATTCGGGAGATAGTGGGTTCGAATCCCACTGTCGGCAGCCCTGAAGATGGTTTTCCGTAGTTTCAGACCAGGCAAATGCTGGGGCTGTACCCTAATTAAGGCCACGGCCGCTTCCTTCCAATTCCTAGCGTTTTCCTGTCCCATCGTCGTCATAAGACCCATCTCAGTCGGTGCGACGTAAAGCAACTTGCAAAAGAATTAAGTTAACTTTATAGTGCTCGAGTGTTTAACCCGAAGTTCGTTTGCATGCTCTAATTGATGGGATCATTTTACTGTGAGCATATTCACGTAAATTAAATGTAAAATCTGTGCCGTCATGCTTGTTTTAATAATTATGCATTGCATGTGTCAACGAGGATACAATTCACGAGTGTTACATCACACAAAACACACATATAAACAAATACAGAATATGAAATGAAAAATTCACTATGGAAAGCTAATAACTAAGGGGGTTTTATTAGCAAACATGTAAATGGGGAAGTAACAGGATTTATTGAGAGTTAACATTTTGGCTATCCAGTAGTAAGAAAATGTATTGTGTGAAAAAACTATCAATCCATTTTAGCTGTCTCAATAATATTCTATTATATAATATAATATGCTGTAGTAGAAACAGCAAGGGAATGCCTAGGAACAACTGTGTGTAAAGATGGGAAAAGGCGAACATCTTGGTGGAATGATGAAGTGAGAGCAGCCTGTAAACGTAAAAAGAAGGCTTATCAGAAATGGCTCCAAACAAGGGCCGAGGCAGACAGGGATTTGTACGTAGATGAAAGAAACAGAGCGAAACAAATAGTTGTTGAATCCAAAAAGAAGTCATGGGAAGATTTTGGTAATAACCTGGAAAGGCTAGGTCAAGCAGCAGGGAAACCTTTCTGGACAGTAATAAAGAATATTAGGAAGGGAGGGAAAAAGGAAATGAACAGTGTTTTGAGTAATTCAGGTGAACTCATAATAGATCCCAGGGAATCACTGGAGAGGTGGAGGGAATATTTTGAACATCTTCTCAATGTAAAAGGAAATCATCATGGTGGTGTTGCAAACAGCCAAGCTCATGGGGAGGACGAAAATGATGTGGTGAAATTATGCTTGAGGAAGTGGAAAGGATAGTAAATAAACTCCATTGTCATAAGGCAGCAGGAATAGATGAAATTAGACCTGAAATGGTGAAGTATAGTGGGAAGGCAGGGATGAAATGGCTTCATAGAGTAGTAAAATTAGCGTGGAGTGTTGGTAAGGTACCTTCAGATTGGACAAAAGCAGTAATTGCACCTATCTATAAGCAAGGGAACAGGAAGGATTGCAATAACTATCGAGGTATCTCATTGATTAGTATACCAGGCAAAGTATTCACTGGCATCTTGGAAGGGAGGGTGCGATCAGTCGTTGAGAGGAAGTTGGATGAAAACCAGTGTGGTTTCAGACCACAGAGAGGCTGTCAGGATCAGATTTTCAGTGTGCGCCAGGTAATTGAAAAATGCTACGAGAGGAATAGGCAGTTGTGTTTATGTTTCGTAGATCTAGAGAAAGCATATGACAGGGTACCGAGGGAAAAGATGTTCGCTATACTGGGGGACTATGGAATTAAAGGTAGATTATTAAAATCAATCAAAGGCATTTATGTTGACAATTGGGCTTCAGTGAGAATTGACAGTAGAATGAGTTCTTGGTTCAGGGTACTTACAGGAGTTAGACAAGGCTGTAATCTTTCACCTTTGCTGTTTGTAGTTTACATGGATCATATGCTGAAAGGTATAAAATGGCAGGGAGGGATTCAGTTAGGTGGAAATGTAGTAAATAGTTTGGCCTATGCTGACGACTTGGTCTTAATGGCAGACTGTGCCGAAAGCCTGCAGTCTAACATCTTAGAACTTGAAAATAGGTGCAATGAGTATGGTATGAAAATTAGCCTCTCGAAGACTAAATTGATGTCAGTAGGTAAGAAATTCAACAGAATTGAATGTCAGAATGGTGATACAAAGCTAGAACAGGTCGATAATTTCAAGTATTTAGGTTGTGTTTTTTCCCAGGATGGTAATATAGTAAGCGAGATTGAATCAAGGTGTAGTAAAGCTAATGCAGTGAGCTCGCAGTTGCGATCAGCAGTATTCTGTAAGAAGGAAGTCAGCTCCCAGACGAAACTATCTTTACATCGGTCTGTTTTCAGACCAACTTTGCTTTACGGGAGCGAAAGCTGGGTGGACTCAGGATATCTTATTCATAAGTTAGAAGTAACAGACATGAAAGTAGCAAGAATGATTGCTGGTATAAACAGGTGGGAACAATGGCAGGATGGTACTCGGAATGAGGAGATAAAGGCTCATTTAGGAATGAACTCGATGGATGAAGCTGTACGCATAAACCGGCTTCGGTGGTGGGGTCATGTGAGGCGAATGGAGGAGGATAGGTTACCTAGGAGAATAATGGACTCTGTTATGGAGGGTAAGAGAAGTAGAGGTAGACCAAGACGACGATGGTTAGACTCGGTTTCTAACGATTTAAAGATAAGAGGTATAGAACTAAATGAGGCCACAACACTAGTTGCAAATCGAGGATTGTGGCGACATTTAGTAAATTCTCAGAGGCTTGCAGACTGAACGCTGAAAGGCATAACAGTCTATAATGATAATGTATGTATGTATGTATTCTTTATCTGTTTACCTTCCAGGGTCGGGTTTTCCCTTGGACTCAGTGAGGGATCCCACCTCTACCTCTACCGCCCAGGGGAAGTGTCCTGGAGCTTCAAACTCTGGGTCTGGGTCTGGGTCATCTTTGTAAACAGCAAAATTTTTTAGTTGGATGTGCAACCAATAATGAACTAATTAATAATATTATTATATTTTACATTCGTGTATTATTATTATTATTATTATTATTATGATTATTATTATTATTATTATTATTATTATTATTATTATTATGGGATGATACCTAACTCAAGGTCACGGACACTTCCTTCCCTCGTTCTTGTCTATCTCTTCCAATCTGCCAATCCCCTACAAGGCCCCTCTTCAGGATAGCTGGTGAGGCCACCTGGGCGAGGTAGTGGGCCTGCGCTCCAGTTGTATTCCCCCGATCCAAAGTCTCACGCTCCAGGACACTGCCCTTGAGGTGGTAGAGGTGGGATCCCTCGAGGGAAAATCCAATCTTGGACGGTAAATGGATTAAGAAAGAGAGAAAGAAAGATTATTATTATTATTATTATTATTATTATTATTATTATTACTATTATTATTATTATTATTATTATTATTATTATTATTATTATTATTATTATTAACGTCCACCTCTGTGGTGTAGTGGTTAGTGTGATTAGCTGCCAGCCCCGGAGGCCTGGGTTCGATTTCCGGCTCTGCCATGAAATTTGAAAAGTGGTACAAGGGCTGGAACGGGGTCCACTCAGCCTCGGGAGGTCAACTGAGTAGAGAAGGGGGTTCGATTACCTCCTCAGCCATCCTCAAAGTGGTTTTCCGTGGTTTCCCACTTCTCCTCCAGGCAAATACCGGCATGGTACCTAACTTCAGGCCACGGCCGCTTCCTTCCCTCTTCCTTGTCTATCCCTTCCAGTCTTCCCATCCCCTCACAAGGCCCCTGTTCAGCATAGCACGTGAGGCCGCCTGGACAAGGTACTGGTCCTCCTCCCCAGTTGTATCCCCAGACCTGAAGTCTCAAGCTCCAGGACACTGCCCTTGAGGTGGTAGAGGTGGAATCCCTAGCTGAGTCCGAGGGAAAAACCAACCCTGGAGGTTAAAGAGACTAAGAAATAAAGAAGGAAAGAAAGAAAGAAAGAAAGAAAGAAAGAAAGAAAGAAAGGTGGATATTTTATAGAGCTGTAGCATGACGGTGCCATATGCTTCTGTGCTCCTTGGAGTTATGAAATACACGTGTGTAATCTACTTACTTAACAGCATCTGGTCAATTGGGGAAGTATTAAAAAGTTTCTTACTACGTTTTCCGTACATTTACATTTAATGAGTTAGGAATTGCTATCATTGCTATGTCAATTTTAAGCTGTGTTTTTTAGGCCAACAGCCTTGATGAAGTTAAGGTTAACGTTCTTGTGAACAAGTGACTCCACCAAGTCTTTAATAGCTAGATAAATTAAGTAACTTCGGTTTAGGGAATAGCACTTCGCCATATTCCATGCTTGACAAAGCCACCAGAACCAGAAAATATACTGAAAGGTGGAAGGATATCAATAGTTAATGCAATGGTGTTATTTATTTCTACAACGATGTTTTTTGCTGCTTATTTAAAGTCAAATTAGAGTTTATGAGATAAGCGCCACACATGACGAACGGAAACTCATTTTGTTTCAAATAACTTAGAGGCAATAAACCCATTGTTCATTTTTACTTTCACACCAGACCTTAATTAAGGACCCGGCCGCTTCCTTCCCATTCCTAGGCCTTTCCTATCCTATCGTCGTCATAAGACCTATCTGTGTCGGTGCGACGTAAAGCCAATTCTAAAAAAAAATTACGTTCTTTTATTTCAAAATGTCTTTATTTTTACCTTTTACCATCTATTCACCCTGAAATAAACTTCATCGAACATACCACCCCTTCGAGATGAAAGTATGCCATGCTCAGCGAACTTAAACTAGTTGGTAGGTATCAACACACGGGTACAATATACGGGGTGAATCACCTAAACTTTGCACCCCAAATATTTTTTAAATTAAAGGTGCTATGCATGTGCTATGCATGTGCTGTTTCCACAGATATGAAGTATAATCAAGGGTTCATAACTGTAGTCAATACACAGATTTTAATAACTACTAGAATGTGTATTATTTTATAAAGTACCAATTTCAAATGGAACAATGTTATTGACATTAATAAAATGTCAATAACATTGTTCCATTTATTAATAAAATAAAACCAGAGTAATTTAGAATGACAGTCGTTCTTTAGTCGTTCTTTTCATTTTCAGGATTCTAGTATAAGTAGTTAACGCGCTATCGTGGTTTGAAATTTGCAGATACCGACAGTTGTATGTTCCATTCAACTACTTAGTTACGATGTCATGATATTCTTATGTTTGTTTCCTTCACAGTACTGTGATTGCATTGCGACTTCCTCGTCAGATACTTTGTGATAGTTCAAGAAATATGACGTAGTGGAAGGTGGTATTTTCCAATGCTAAAAAGCCGTCATTGAAAATGGTGTATTGAGGACGTAGGAAGAATGCAGTTCGTTCTTGTGGTCTATAGGCGAAACGATATCACAATAGATGCCATACATCACGACAATTTTTTGTGAAACTCTTCAACCAGTTACGTGCAACTGGAAGTGTAACACTTACAGAATATAACAGAAACATACGAGTGACTGTAGAATAGGGTAAAATTAATGTTTCTAGATGCTGCTGCTGAAGATTCGCGTGTTAATTCTCGTGCAATGGCACGAGGAATTGGCATTGTTCAGTCAAGTGTGCTAAGCTTTTTTCTTTTTTTGCTATTTGTTTTACGTCGCACCGACACAGATAGGTCTTATAGCGACGATGGGATAGGAAAGGCCTAGGAAGTAGAAGGAAGCGGCCGTGGCCTTAATTAAGGTACAGCCCCGGTATTTACCTGGTGTAGAAATGGGAAACCACGGAAAAACATCTTCAGGGCTGCCGACAGTGGGGCTCGAACCCGCTATCTCCCGATTACTGGATACTGGCCACACTTAAGCGACTGCAGCTATCGAGCTCGGTGTGCTAAGCTTTACCCACCGTCATAGTTCCATCTGTATCATGTCTCTCTCCAGCAAGAGCAGCATGGGAAGGATTTTGAGAATCGTTTTAACCTTTGTACATAGACATTTGTACAATTTTCCATTCGGAATTGCTAGGCAGGCAATAATTCCATTGTGGAGATTTATCTCCCGTATGCAGTTATCAGACTGTGCCTCATATATATGCTTCTGATAAGCTCACCTGCACTTCCCTCTTCGTTTGTCCACGATTTTTTTCGGCTGGGTGGCGCTCTTCTCCGCTATTGCTCAGTCGGCCCAGTAATAATCAAACGGGCAGACGCCTCGTTGGCCGTCGCCTTCCTCCACTACAATGTACTCGTGTCTCATCAAGAACGTGGACACCTCTCACTCTCCCACCGCCATCCGTGATGAAATTTGCCGCGGTGGGTCCACCGCTGACACAGTTCTTCGCCTCCAGGATGGCTTCTCTGGTCAACCATCTCCAGACGTCGTTGCCTTCTTCCGCTATTCAGGACCACCGATAGGAGTCATCAACAGCGGTATCAGGCTCTTTGGTGTCACCAGTACAGCGGCCCCCACTCCGGAGCATCTCTTACAGAAACTGGCCTCTCTTCCTGATTTTCCTTTTACTGTCATGTCCCTCCCCAGCGATCTTCTTACTACTCTCACCGGTTATCATTCCTCGCATACATTTACTACTACTACTACCACCATCACCGTCACCACTTATATCCTTCTTTCCCCGTCTTCTTCTACTTCCACTATTACGTATAGTCATCCCTCCCCTATTCTGTCTACACCTACTACCTCCCCATCTCCGCCTATAACCAGTCCCCAGCTACCCCCTGCCCACATCATGGATACCACTGCAGCAGCACCACATTTCTCCCGTGGAAATGAAGATGCCTCCACTCCAGCTAGTCACCCGAATCCATCTCCGAGCTGCGTCATCCGTGAGATTGACCCTGCGTCACCGAACGTGATCTACTTCAAGAACTGCAACCGGCAGGGGTACCAGCTCGACGGGCATTTCGCATTTTTAACAACGATGGCCCGACTTACATGATTCGCCTCCAACTTCCTTCCCCTGAGGATGTCAACCATCTCATTGCTACCGTAGCCCGTTTTCGTAGGCGGACATATCGAGTGGAGCCTTCCCGCTCCCCACCTCGCACCGACAATCCCCCTCCGCGTAACCCTTCTCCTCGCCCCTTCACTACCCCGCCACCCTTCCCACGCCGCCGCCACACCATGTCAACCTACCCGTTCCACAACCACCTTTCATCTTACCCCCTCCCAGATCTTGGACCTCCTTCGTCTCTACGCCACTTCCGTTACAAATATGACCACCACCCTCGACTACCTTCTCTTACAATACTATCTTACTCCGTACTCCAACTTCCTTCCGCACCCTCCCATTATACCACCACAATATTCGTAATGTGCTTTTCTCAATCTGTGTAGCACCTCTCCTTTCTGTACTGCGCGCCCGAGATACGTCGCCATAAAATAAATGTATTTTCCTTTCCCTCGTGTTTGTGGGGGTTTGCCTGTGCGGGGTGCTTTGCGGATCTTCCCTGGGGTCCGGCTTGCTGTGATGGTACCCCTGCGCCACCATTATTCATTTTCTCCCCTTTCGGTATGTACAATACATACCTTCTATAATTACTTTTCTACATAATTTTCTTCTTCTATGGCCGAAGAGCTCCATCGTTGAGCTGATGGCTCGCTTCCCCCTTCTGGGGAAGAATTGAAATAACCGACTTTATGCTTATGCTCACCTGCATACACCCAGCGTCAGTCGGTAGGGTCTGACACATCCTACTCTGACGAGTCTAGTGTCAGACCTAAGACGAAACGCTGGTTAATAGAGCAAACGCCTGAAAAGCCTTATATCTGATATGTTTTTGACATGCTCTATTGGTGAAAAATATCTAATTCCCTCCATGGGAATTTAGAATTTTCCATTCGGAATTGCTAGGTGGGCAATAATTCCATTGTGGAGATTTATCTCCCGTATGCAATTATCAGACTGTGCCTCATATATAGGCTTCTGATAAGCTCACCACCTGAATACACCCAGCGTCAGTGGGTAGGGTCTGACACATCCCACTCTGACGAGTCTAGTGTCAGACCTAAGACGAAACGCTGGTTAATAGAGCAAACGCCTGAAAAGCCTTACATCTGATATGTCATAGACATTAAGACAAGATACACCAGATTTACCATGTAACTTGTTTAATGATGAAGCAACGATTACAAATCATATTGTACTCCTTCTCCAGGTCATTCAGGTGATACAGGAAATATTATACTACGAAATGAAGTCTTAAAGGAAGTAGATTAATATTTTTACTTGGGTAGTGTAATAACCAAAGATGGTAGAAGTAAAGAGGACATCAAATGCAGACTGGCACAAGCATGGAAGGCCTTTCATAACAAACAAATTTGCTCACATTGATCATGAAATAGGAATTAAAAACAATTTTTGAAGAATTTAATCTGGAGCGTTGCATTGTACGGAAGTGAAACGTAGCTTATAACTATCTCAGGAAGGAAGAGAATATAAGCTTTTTAAATGTGGTGTTACAGAAGAATGATGAACGTGAGATGGGTGGATCGAATCACGAATGAAGATATACTGTATCTAATTGGTGAAAGGGGAATGATATGGCGAAATTTGACCAGAAGGAGAGATAGAACGATAGGACACATCTTCAGACATCCAAGGCTTGTTCAGTTAGTCTTTGGGGGAAGTGTGGGTGGTAAGAACTGCAGGAGTAGACCAAGACATAAATATGACAAATATATTAGAGGAGATGTAAGATGTTTAGTTACGTAGAAATGAAAAGGTTAGCTGGATAAGGTGGCATGAAGGGTCGCAACAAATCATTCTCTGGGCAGATGACATAAACATAGTCATTGACCTTCATTGTTCATTGTTTTGTAAAGCTTTCCGTCTCCTCTTGAGAAGAGGTAGTGTCTTGTTCTATTTAATTTGTCTCATGAGGGTCAGTCTCTTTAGTGTTATCAAACAGGTCTATATCTATGATTATATATCGGCCTCTTCGTAGCTATTATTTTTGTTGTTTCTTCAACGGCATTCACTTCCCATGTTCGTTGTGAGCGATAAATATGAAGAGGTGTATGTATTCAGCATAGTAGAATGTTCTGATGATAGTGGGAATGAATCATCACTTGATTTGAATTTGCTCATCTGCAGTGGTGTTCGCGATCAAAATTACCTTCAGTATGTGGGTGTGTTAGAAGCTGTGGGCGTTTCCGCGAACTGTTTGATTTTGAGGCATTGTATTCTCAAGAGGCTTAATGGATTGCAAATGGCAGTACTAGTGGCTTGATTGCCGTACCTAATTTACACGTTATAACCACCGATGTGTTGCTATGGTTTAATTAATTGGTCTCTCACCTCGTTATTCACTACAAACTAAACCATTATTCATTACTCACTAATAACACGCACCCAGGAATTTGGACGTGCGGTTAGGGTCAAGCAGCTGTGAGCTTGTATTCGGAAGATAGTGGGCTCAAACCCGACTATTGGCAGTCCTGAAATGGTTTTATATGGTTTCCCTTTTTCACACCAGGTAAATGCAGTGGCTAAACCTTAACTAAGCCCACGGCAGCTTCATTCCCGCTCCTAGCCCTTTCGTATCCCATCGACGCCATAAGACCTCTCTGTGTCGGTTCGACGTAAAACCAATATTGTTAAAAAACAGATAATACATCCCTAAAATGCAATACTCATAAAATAAATGTCACTACGTATTGAGATGCTCCAATATACATCGAACGAATGCATACTGAAAAATGGATTGGACTGTCTCGGCAAGAAGATATCCTGTATACACAACAGAGCGCTCCACTGCCTTCTGGATATTTGGGAGGTGTCAGCATCTATTGAAACGTACGAGTGCCTCAGTTCAAAGAGAGGGAGAGGGAGACACACACACACACACACACACAGACACACACACACACAGACACACACACACACAGAGAGAGAGAGAGAGAGAGAGAGAGAGAGAGGAGGCAACGGAAGAATCAGTTGCCGTTGAATGAAGCTTCAAGATGCCTATTCGCAGACGTACTTTGCCAGAATCTTAGAGGATGCGCAGAATACGGTTTGATATCTGTGGAAATGTTTCCAAGAGATTAGAAGTATTGGCAAGAGCTCTGAAACGGGCGGAGAAAGAAAAATCCCTGTGGCAGGATCAGTTTGTGGGTCTATAGCTGTCCAAAGCAGACCGGTTACCGCACGAGCACTACAGGTGGATCTACAGCAAGCTCCGGGAGTAGAAGTTAATGACCGATCAGTTAAAAATAGGCTTTGAGAGGCCAGTTTTAAGATTCCTACGATCCGCTCAAGTACTTACACAGGACAGACGACATCGTGGCAGGAGACTGCAGTTTGCCAGAGGTCATCTGTACCCGCAGCAAAGACACTGCCGGGCTGAGTTACTCAGACTCAGACTCAGTTGAGGCGCTGGCCTTCTGACCCCAACTTGGAAAGGTTCGATCCTGGCTCAGTCCGGTGGAATTCGAAGTTGCTCAAATACGTCAGCCTCGTGTCGGTAGATTTACTGGCACGTACAAGAACTCCAGCGGGACTAAATTTCCGCACCTCGGCGACTCCGAAAACCGCAAAAGTAGTTAGTGAGAGGTAAAGCAAATAATATTATTATTAGCTAAGACACTGGCCTCCTGTGATGCCCTCGGATGAATCCCGTTTCGCGTTATATCGTTCAGATAGTCGTCTAGTTGGTAGTGTGGTGGTTTGTTGTATGTAGATGAAGAGAAATGTATTACGATGAACACGAACATGAGACGTTAAAATTCCATAATCAGCCGAGAATCGAATCCAGGTCCTGTGAACCGAAAACCAGTACCCTGATCATTCAGTCAAGCAGCCAACATTTACTACTACTACCGAGGGAGTGGCTGTGTGGTTTGGGTCACGTAGCAATCACCTTGCATTCGGCTGTTAGCGGGTTTGAATCCCGCTGTCGAAAGCCTTGAAGGTGGTTTTCCGTGGTTTCCTATTTTTACAGGGGCTGCCTGGCCGAGGCGGTAAAGGCGTGCTCGGTTCGCCCGGAAGGACGTCGTAAAATTTAAGAAACGAGATTTCCACTTCCGGAGGTGCATATGGCCCTAAGGTTCACTCAGCCTACACCAAAAATGAGAACCAGGTTAATTCCTGGGGCAAAGGCGGCCGGGCGTACCCCATCACGTGCCGCGGTTAACAATGGTGGAAGCCTTTACCTATCTCTGTCGGTGCGACGTAAGGCAAATTGTAAAACTACTACTATTTCTATTATAAGAAACAATTTTATGATAACCTGCGTGAGGTTCTATTGACATTCCCTCCAGTGATAAGATGATGCTTCTTACAGATAGCAACGCGCATGTTCGGACGAAGTATGAAGCCTGGAAAAATGTGCTTGGCCGGCATAGTATGGGAAAATGCAATGCTAACGGGTATGCATTACTCACGCTATGTGCGAAATTCAACCTGAGCATGACAAACACCTTCTATAGACTTCCTGAAAAATACGTATATAAAACATCTTGGATGCATCCACCCTCTTAACATTGACACTTTCTGACTACATAAACGTTCGTAGACGAGATCTTAAGGGCGTCTTAATTACTAGTGCAATACGTGGTACTGATGGTTAGACTAATCGTCGCCTCATGGGATCCACGACCAGGTTAGTATTCAAGCCCCTGCATAGAGCAGAGCACAAAATTTGACGAAGACTGGCCATTAATAAACTAATTCACTGCAATGATACCAGAAAGAAGCCGGATGCAAAGTTTTAGGCTGCACAACTCTGTACTGAAAGCGCATTAACTCATGAAGAATGGCAATCTTACGCTGGAAAACTTAATGAAGTCGCTCATCGAGTTATTCATACATCACAGAATAAGAACCAAAATTGGTCTGATGGTTCTGATCTTGAACTACGAAAACTCTTTGAGAACGCGAGACAAAAAAGCATAATAGATGTTAGACTGCGCAGGAAGCTCGAACAGGAAATGAACGCAAACACACGTGAACTTAAGAACCAGTGGTGGAGAACAGAGCAGTTAAATTTCAACACTTGGGAAGCTTTCATGAAAGCCTGATAACTGTTTTCGGATCAGGCTAGGAGTTCGCTGCTGTAATATACTCGCGAGATAGAGCACAAAGACTCAGTGACCCTCATGATATTCTCGCACCTTGGGCTGAACATTTCACCGAGGTTTGGAATCCAAGTACATTACGCAAAGCACTGTTCTTGCTGATGTAGGTTCACTTCCATCTATGACTTTTAAACCAGAATTAGACGAGTCCCCAACCCTGGGAGTGTTTCATCATGCTGTGGTTTGTGTGTAAAATGGCAGAACACCGGGCTCGAATAGTATTCCTGTAGAAATATTTAAATACGGCTGCCCACGAATTATCAAAAGGCAATATAAACGAATTTTGCACGTGTGGGAGATATAAATGGCACCTCAAGATTGAAATGATGCCACTGTATGCAAATTACACAAAGGAAAAGGAGAGTATTCTGATTTGGGGTCATACAGAAGCATGTCATTGTTGTGTGTAGCTGGGAAGATCATCTCGCACATTATTACTTGACGTTTTAATTCTCCTACCGAACAAATTTTACCTGAGAGTTAATGTGGCTTCCGTCCAAATAGGGGGAACTGTTGATGCTATTATTTGTTTCCAAACAGCTACAGGAGAAAAGTATTGAATTACACTGTGACCTCTGCATGTTCTTTGTCAATTTAGATAAAGGTATTTGATCGAGTACCACGGATTGCGCTATGTTTGATTCTTTAGAAAGCTCGATATCCAGGTAAGTTTGTTAACATCGTGTGCCAGTTCCATGATGGCACGATGGCCCGAGTTCAACATGACAGCAGCTTAACATACCATTTCTAAGTTACTAGTGGCATCAATTAAGGTTGTGTTATGGCCTTATATTATTCTCCTTATACTTCGCAATTGTGATGAACGATAAGTTTCAAAACTTCAATGATAATATTTTTTGAATGTCAGATCAGACAAAATCATCTTTGATATCCCCCCCCCCCCCCGCCCTAGAGCAAAGCACAGAGTCCGCCGAGTACCTACACTCGAGATTCACTATGTCGACGACTTATGCCTCATGGCTAACACAATGGAAAATGTACAGCAATATCCTGATGAACTAGACATTTCATGTCATAAATTTGGCTTGTTGATCAATGTGTCTAAGACCCAGGTACGGAAGCAACCCGGTAGAGGTGCATTTATAAACAACACTCTTCTACAACTAGCTGGAAAGCAACTTGAAAAGGTTACACCTTTTCGGTACCTGGGAAGTGTGTATGATCCACAGTGATAACCGACTGTGAACCACGAGAAGGTAATACAGTAGGAGAATTCGGATTGGGACAAAGGAACGAAAGAGGAAGTCGGCTCGTTGAATTCTGCACCGATCATAATTTAGTCCTTACCAATACTTGGTTCAAACACCACAAACGACGGCTGTATACGTGGACGAGACCTGGAGACACTAGAAGGTATCAAATAGACTTCATTCTGATTCGACAGAGATTCAGAAACCAGGTGTTGGATTGCAAAACTTTCCCAGGAGCAGACGTGGACTCTGACCACAACTTGTTGGTCATGAAATGCCATCTGAAGTTGAATAAATTGAAGAAAGGAAAGAATGCGATCTAGACAAGTTGAAAGAAAAGGGTGTGAGAGATTGTTTCAAGGAACATGTTGCCACAAGGGATAAATGAAAAGGCTGGCGAAAACACAATAGAGGAAGAGTGGATAGTCATGAAAAATGAAGTCGGTAGGGCTGCTGAAGAAATGTTAGGAAGGAAGAAAAGATCAACTAAGAATCAGTGGATAACTCAGGAGATACTATACCTGATTGATGAACGACGAAAATACAAGAATGCTGGAAATGAAGAGGGCAGAAAAGAATACAGGCGATTAAAGAATCAAGTGGATAGAAAGTGCAAGGTAGCTAAGGAAGAATGGCTGAAGGAGAAGTGCAAGGATGTCGAAGGTTGTATGGTCCTAGGAAAGGTAGATGATGCATACAGGAAAATCAACGAAACGTTTGGAGAAAGGAAATCTAGGTGTATGAATATTAAGAGCTTAGATGGAAAGCCACTTCTAGGGAAAGAAGACAAAGCAGAAAGATGGCAGGAACATATCCAACAGTTGTATCAAGATAAAGGTGTAAGTAATTTGGTTCTGGAACAAGAAGAGGGTGTTGATGCTGATGAAATGGGAGACTCAATTTTGAGGTCAGAGTTTGACAGAGCTGTGAGTGACCTAAATAGGAACAAGGTACCTGGAATTGATGACCTTCCCTCTGAATTACTGACTGCCTTAGGAGAAACCAGCATGGCAAGGTTATTCCATTTAGTGTGTAAGATATACGAGACAGGAGAAGTCCCATTCGATTTTCGGCAGAATGTTGTTATACCTGTTCCCAAGAAAGCCGGTGCTGACAGGTGTGAAATCTACCGCACCGTTAGTTTAGTATGTCATGCCTGCAAAATTTTAACACGTATTATTTACAGAAGAATGAAAAAACAAATTGAACCTGAGTTGGGAGGAGATCGATTTGGCTTCAGAAGAAATGTAGGAACACGTGAAGCAATCCTGACTTTACGTCTGATCTTAGAGGATCGAATCAAGAAGGACAAGCCCACGTACATGGCATTCGTAGACCTAGAAAAGGCATTCGATAATGTTGACTGGACCAAGCTATTTAAGATTCTGTAGGTGATTGGGATCAGATTCCGAGAACGAAGAATTATATACAATCTGTATAAAAATCAGTCTGCAGTGATAATAATCTAGGGCTTTGAAAAAAGAAGCAGGAATCCGTAAAGGAGTGAGGCAAGGCTGTAGTTTGTCCCCCTCCTTTTCAATGTTTACATAGAACAGGCAGTAAAGGAAATCAAAGAGGAATTTGGAAAGGGAATCCCAATCCAAGGAGAGGAAATCAAAAACTTGAGATTTGCCTATGACATTGTTATTTTATCTGAGACTGCAGAGGATCTCGAGAAGCTGATGAATGGTATGGACGAAGTCTTGGGTAAGGAGTACAAGATGAAAATAAATAAGTCCAAAACAAAAGTAATGGAGTGCCGTCGAACGAAGGCAGGTGATGCAGGAAATATTAGATTAGAAAATGAAGTCTTAAAGGAAGTGGATGAATATTGTTACTTGGGTAGTAAAATAACTAACGATGGCAGAAGTAAGGAGGACATAAGATGCAGACTAGCACAAGGAGGGAAGAGCTTTCTTAAGAAAAGAAATTTGCTCACTTCAAACATTGATATAGGAATTAGAAAGATGTTTTTGAAGACTTTCGTGTGGAGCGTGGCATTGAATGGATGTGAAACGTGGACGATAACCATCTCAGAAAGAAAGAGAGTAGAAGCTTTTGAAATGCGGTGTTACAGAAGAATGCTGAAGGTGAGGTGGATAGATCGAATCACGAATGAAGAGATACTGAATCGAATTGGTGACAGGAGATCGATTTGGCTGAATTTAACGAGAGGAAGAGATGGAATGATAGGACACCCAGGACTTGTTCATTTGATTTTTGAAGGAAGTGTATGTGGTAAGAACGGTAGGGGTAGACCAAGATATGAATATGACAAGCAGATTAGAGCAGATGTAGGATACAATAGTTACGTAGAAATGAAAAGGTTAGCACATAATTGGGTGGCATGGAAACTGCATCAAACCAGTCTATGGACTGATGACTCAAACAACAACAACAAGACAATAACCTCGCCTATTATTTTTCAAGCCTCGGAGACCTGGTGCCTCTATGAACATGATATTCAACGGTTGACAGTTTCCGCATGAAATGTCTCTTAAGGATATTCTCGCAAGTGAAGTAGCAAAATCATGTACCCAATGTCGATTTTCCGCAAAGATGCAACATGTACGGCATGGAGGTCCTGCTGATGAAAGGTGGTGTAGATATTTGGTGCGCATGAATGATGCCGGATTACAAAAATCAATCTTCTTTTCAGAATCTCAAAGTGGTAAACGTAAGGTTGGTTGTCGGTACCTGAGTTACAAAGACGTCCGGATGCGACACCTGCCGTAACGCAGTATATCAGAGCCATGCACAACTAAGGCCAGAGTGGCGAGAGGATATTGAGGTAGGTGACAGAACCTACAAATAGATGGGTCTTCAGGATCTTGATGCGAAGCGCCACTTCAACAAGACTAGGACGAAGTCATCATATACGTACTCCCATGACATTGGACAATTGTACTGTGCGCAGTGCAAACGAATATTCAAGACAGAGATTGGATTATCTAGTCACATCCTTGCACATTCGGAATAATAATATTAATTTTATTTGGGCATCCACCAAGAGATTGGTTTGATGCACCTCACCGTGCAATCGTATCCTGTACGAACCTTTTCATTTCTACGAAACTACTTCATCACACATCTACTCTAAACTAACGTTCTTGCCACCTACACTTCCCTCAAAAAGTGGTGGTGGTGGTGGTGGTGGTGATTATTATTTTATGTGGAAGTGCAACTAGGCAACCATCCATTAAATAACACTGATCAAAGAGAAAAACTCCAAGAACAAAAGTATCGGCCAAAGATAGACAAGAGCCACGAAGGGCGTGAAAATGAAAACCTCCCTAGGCCTCCAATCCCCTAATGCCGTCGGGTCGGAGATTTGACCAAGAGAAGTCGCATAGGACAGATGAAAGTGAGGAGCCTGAAACAAGTAAGTGGAAGCAGTGCCAGAACTCGGCTAAGGACACCGTGGTCGCCAACACTCCCAAGTTAAGAGACTTGGGGCCTCTTCTAGTCACTTCTTACGGCAGGCATTGGATAGCGTCGGTGTTATTCTACCGCCCCCACCCATACGGGCACTTCCCTCAAAAACCAACTGAACAAGACCTGGGTGTCTTAAGATGAATTCCATCATTCTACCTCTTCTTCTGGTCAAATTTCACCAATTCGTTCTCCTCTCATCAATTCCATTCCGTGATTCGTGATTCGATTTACCCATCGCACGAGGCTGCTTTGCAGTGAGAACCTAAACGACGTTTTCCGTTGACAATGGATGTCCCACGACGTACTTGATGAGCAGTATTTGTTTGGGCTAATTCTGTCTACAGATTAAAAAAACAAATTTAAAGTACCTTCCCAAACACCAGAGGAAAGGTGCCTGGCGACTCTTACTAAGCAACCTGGTAGAACTGCACTATTGTGATGGGCATTCGATTGGTGTCTACCTTGACAGCGATAATTCGTCCACTATGCTTATCGTAGTAGCATATCCGCTACCCTATTTTCTTCTTCATTGTACGAGAGCTATGAATGCAGTTGTTGCAACGTAGTCCAGACACTCGCAAGAGATCGGATGTGCGCAAATAGGATATGGGAGCGGTCAGATGGCACTGTTGTCGATGTGTAGTGTGCATTTGAAGGGAATCGAGTAGGGAGTGTTGTTGCTGTGTGGCACTGAAGTGAAGAATGTAGATTTCACCGCTCTAAGGCAAGCTTTCAAAAATTGAACAGCGTTTCTAGATTAAAGTTGAGGTTGCCCGTGGCAAAAATGCATCAGAATGTTATCGAGGGTAACGTGAAGCTTGTGGCGAGCGTGCCTTACCGTATAGGACGGTCAAGACGTTTCGTGCGAGTCGGAATGAGACTGCGGATTCGCGTCGTCCATTCCTCAAGATTAGATTGACATCGTGAGTGGTCTCGTTTCTGTAGACCATCGATGGACTATCCGAGAATTATCCGTAGAGGTTGATCTCAGTCATCAAACGGTGTGGCACATACTGAAGAAATGTCTTAACGTGAAGAAAACTGCGTCTCGTTGGTTTCCACATCAACTCACCGACGTACAGAAATGACACCGGTATCCACTGGCTGGCATCCACCTGAAAAGATACCGCAACGAAAGAGAAGCATTTCTGCAGGGTATTGTCGCCATTGATGAGACGTGGGCACGGGCCTATCAACCTAAATTAAAGCGTCAACCGAATGAATGGCGTCAATCAGGTGGCCACGTCCACAGAAATTTCGACAGGAACCCAGTCCGGTGAAGCTTATGCAGATTGTGGCATGTGACTACGAGGGTGTTATTGTTACGCATGCTGTGCCTGAGGGACAGACCGTCAACGGAGACTACTATTGCCGATTTCTGGACCGACATCTGCGTCCGGCTATGCGGCGCAAATGTCCACGATTATTGCGAGACGATCGCCCTAACGTGTTGTATGGGTCTTGGAACATCCTCCATACCCATCAGACATGAGTCCTTCTGACTTCGACCTGTTTCTGAAATTGAAGAAGCTCCTCCGAAGCCACTGATTTCCTGACATGGCAGTCATCAACAGAGAAAACCTTGCCAACGGTCCCCTACCGGTTCCCGACGTTTGGCAAAAGGTAACAGACTTTTCGGGTGACTATATTGAAGGAATGTGATGCAATTGCACTTGTTAGTTCATTAAATATTGCGTTCTATCAAGATTGTGACTACTTTATTTACAGCCCTCATATTAAACCAACTCCTTCATTTCCCCTGTTTGATTTTGTGTTGATACTCGTACATATCTACTATAGCCTCCGTGGCTCAAGCGGCAGCGCGCCGGCCTCTCACTGCTGTGTTCCGTGGCTCAAACCCCGGTCACTTCCTATGAGATTTGTGCTGGACAACGCGGAGAGGGGGAACAGGTTTTTCTATGGGTACTCCGATTTTCCCTGTCATTTTTCATTCCAACAACACTCTCCAATACCATTTCATCTGTAAGTCATTAATCATTGCCCCAGAGGATTGCGATAGGTCTCAGTAGCCGGCACAATTCCTATCCTCACCGCTAGGTGCAGGCTTCATTCATTCCATTCCTGACCCGTACGAATGACTGGAAATAGGCTGTGGATATAGTACATTTACAATTGTCTAGTTACCTGACCAAAAATTGTGCTCTTCTTGCCAACAAACTTCACTTATGCCAACTATGTGTACATAACTTCAGTCTATCCATTTCCCTTTTCATATTTTCTAACCTACCACAACTATACAAACTTCTAACATTGAACACTCCGACTAGAAGAATGTCAGTATTCAACTTCCTCTGGTGTAGTTCCTCCCGAAGATCAAATTGGGGGACTGTTTTAACTCCAGAATATTTTACCTCAGAATAAGCCATCATCAGTAGATCATTCATTAATACAGAGAGAGCTGTGTGTACCCGGGAGTTAATTACGTCTATAGGTTCTCTATATGTTTCAGCCGTGTGGCAGCATCAACACATCTAAGCCATGTTAATTATTATTACAAGGCCATATTCTTTAATCATCCAGACTGCCGCCCTTGCAATTTACGAAAGGCTGCTACCCCTTTTTCGATGAATCATTCATTATTCTCGTCTCTCGACAGATATTTTTCGATACGGTTGCACCTAAGCTATGATACCTGCTTCATTGGGACGCATAAGCCTCCGCACCGCGGCAAAGTTACATGATCCACAGGGGAAATAATAATAATAATAATAATAATAATAATAATAATAATAATAATAATAATAATAATAATAATAGAACCTCTGTGGGTCAGGCGGCAGCGCGTCGGATTCTCACCGCTGGGTTCCGTGGTTCAAATCCCGGTCACTCCATGTGAGATTTGTGCTGGACAAAGCGGAGGCGGGACAGGCTTTTCTCGGCTACTCCTGTTTTCCCTGTCATATTCCATTCCAGCAACACTCTCCAATATCATTTCATTACATCTATCATTCATTAATCATTGCCCCAGAGGAGTGCGACAGGCTTCGGCAGCCCGCACAATTTCTGTCCTCGCCGCTAGATAGGGGCTTCATTCATTCCATTCCTGACCCGTTCGAATGACTGGAAACAGGCTGTGGATTTTCATTTTCAATAATAATAATAATAATAATAATAATAATAATAATAATAATAATAATAATAATAATAATAATAATAATAATAATAATAATAATAATAATAATAATGCCAGAAAGTCGTCGTCGAGGGATATGACCAGGAGAACTTCATCCTTATTATTATTATTATTCTCTTCTCCTTTCTCCGTTAGTGTCTTCTAGGGATCACGTGACAATTTCAATGCTTCACCCTTTGTCGTTTCTTCTTTTTCTTTCAGTAATCCATCTGCTCACTATGTCTCATTCTCCTCTCCTCGGACCATTTTTAGACTGTTTTCTTTCCCTCCCGAACAAGAAGTCTTTCAATTCTTAACACTTTCTTTCTAAAAATCTCTCTCTCTCTCTCTCTCTCTCTCTCTCTCTCTCTCTCTCTCTCTCTCTCTCTGTGTGTGTGTGTGTGTGTGTGTTTGTGTGTGAGTTTGTGTGTGTTGCTGATTATTCTCTTATATTGCTTCTCTCCAAAACTTTCTTGACTTTATGAATCCAGGTTATTATTATTATTATTATTATTATTATTATTATTATTATTATTATTATTATTATTATTATTATTATTATTCCATGAACTTAATTCATACACAAGGTTCATAATAATGTTGACGGAGATATCTCAAGCCCCGTATATAATGCTAAGCAACATTATCTAGAACACTAATAGTTTAATAGTTGAGCCAACGGTATTATGTGGTCCCACCAAACTTGCTGGCATCATATCTTTACTGTTAATGTGCTTAGTATTAAATCTAAAGGGAAGAATTCTGAGAGTTTGTGCAAAGTCGTCAAAGAGGTTACCTAATATTGGGACAGAGACCTAGAAGCGAGCTTTATCGTCAGTGAAGATAAGAACGAAAATTGGAAGAGAACCACCACCCCATACGAGATCTAAGTTAATCAATTAGAAACAGAACGAACCAGGAAGAGGAGCTGAACTATTAACCCCTAACTGGATTTCATATATCCACGTGCTCGTCTGTCCCGGATACTCTTTCCCATTTTGTGATACGAAATTATTCTAGACTGATATTGTTATAGTATAAGTGCAAAATGACATATTAGGGAATTAGTACTTCTTCTTCTGCTTAATCTGTTTACCCTCCAGGGTCAGTTTTTCTCTCGGACTCAGTGAGGGATCCCACCTCTACCGCCTCAAGGGCAGTGTCCTGGAGCTTCAGACTCTGGGTCGGGGATAAAACTGGGGAGAATGACCAGTACCTCGCCCAGGCGGCCTCATCTGCTACGCTGAACAGGGGCCTTGTGGAGGGATGGGAAGATTGGAAGGGACAGGCAAGGAAGAGGGAAGGAAGCGGCCGTGGCCTTAAGTTAGGTACCATCCCGGTATTTGCCTGGAGGTGAAGTGGGAAACCACGAAAAACCACTTCGAGGATGGCTGAGGTGGGAATCGAAACCACCTCTACTCAGTTGACCTCCCGAGGCTGAGTGGACCCCGTTCCAGCCTTCGTATCACTTTTCAAATTTCGTGGCAGAGCCGGGAATCGAACACGGGCCTCGAGGGGTGGCAGCTAATCACGCTAACCACTACACCACAGAGGTGGAAGAATTAGTACTTTCTTTACGAAAACTGTTGAAATGTCTGTCTGTTCAGTTCAACAATTTGATAAGAAATTATCTTCGTATAGAACAGAACTAATTTCCTACCGGTGCGCAATAAAAGAAATCATAAGGATTCTTTTGAAGTATCTCCTGAACCTGCGAACAGTGAATCAAGTGTATGTGAAGGAAACATCGCAAGTCCCAATAGCTTTACTACAGTTCAAGAGAGGAACAATTCTGACCATGCTGGGCCTGATTATTGGACGTTAACTCAAACAAATGACTTCTTCCATAGAAACTTTCTTTGCTAGTTGCTTTACGTCGCATCGACACAGATAGGTCTTATGGCGACGATGGGTAAGGAAAGGGCTAGGAGTGGGAAGGAAGCGCCATGGCCTTAATTAAGGTACAGCCCCAGCATTTGCCTGGTGTGAAAATGGGAAAGCACGGAAAACCATATTCAGGGCTTCCAACAGTGGGGTTCGAACCCACTATTTCCCGGATGCAAGCTCACAGCTGCGCGCCCCTAACCGCACGGCCAACTCGCCCGGTTCCATAGAAACGACTAGCTTTATGCGAAAAATAAAATGCTAGGTTGTAAGGTGTGTCAAGAATTTATAAGTTTAGGACCAGAAAAATAGATGGAAGTGAAAATGTCTTCAGGTCCGCCTCTGTGGTGTAGTGGTTAGTGTGATTATCTGCCTCTCCCGGAGGCGCGAGTTCGATTCCGGGCTCTGTCACGAAATTTGAAAAGTGGTACGAGGTCTGGAACGGGGTCAACTCAGCATCGGGAGGTCAACTGAGTAGAGGTTGGTTCGATTCCCACTTCAGACATCCTGGAAGTGGTTTTCCGTAGTTTCCCACTTCTCCTCCAGGCAAATGCCGGGATGGTACCTAACTTAAGGCCACGGACGCTTCCTTCCCTGTTCCTTGTCTGTCCCTTCCAATCTTCCCATCCCCCGCAAAGCCCCAGTTCAGCAGAGCAGGTGAGGCAACCTGGGCGAGGTACTGGTCATCCTCCCCAGATCACCCGACCCAGAGTCTGAAGCTCCAGGACACTGCCCTTGAGGCAGTAGAGGTGGGATCCCTCTCTGAGTCCGAGGGAAAAACTGAACCTGGATGGTAAAACAGATTAAGAAGAAGAAATTATTTTACTAAAGCAATTACCTGTGAAAATATTCAGACATATTGCACCCTGGTTGGGGTGGTAGCTGCGTCACTCAATGGTAATTAATTGTTGAGGAATACAAATTTAATATTCATATGCAAGAGTATCTTACTTTATATATTGTAAGTACGGGCCAGTACGAATGGTACTGTGAAACCTACCACGGGCTGATGTCTCCACTAGAGATTAGGAAATAAAATGGCCAGCAGAATTAGTTTTCTCAGAAATTGTGCCGAGTTGAAGAGAGAAAGGCAGTGTTATTTCCGAGTCAGTGGCAAGTTCCATAACCGCGGGCGATGTGATAGTTTGAACAACGAAAGGACGGTCAGCAAAATTCCTGGAAATGACGTCAGGGGAACGCCAGTGTATCAGCCGAGAGCTGGGAGCACAGTTGGTACTTAAAGAAAAAAATATGAAACTTCTCAGTCCCGCGTAGCTTGCTTGCACCAATAGTAAAATTCGCCGGAGAGAAGCAGTCACGACAACTTCGTATTGTAAAAAGCACTATCAAAGGTGTCACCACGGATTAAATTTATAGAAGGAAATGGATTATAAATTCGAGATAAGGTGAAACTTAGAAACCTAACTATATATTAAAAATTATTAAAATTTATTAATTGAGGGAGATTGATTGGCGTAATTCTGAGAATTCATGGACGCTACTCACTGATTGGCTGAAGGCAAGAGACGCTACAAACGGCGCGAATTGTCCCGCCCAGGATACGGGAGCTAAATTCATAATTATATTAATTAACAGCGAACGAAATTAGTTGAGAATTGGCATAGAGGCTAAAATAATATTATTACATCAGTGGATCCCAAGCTTTAACCACTGGCTGGCCCACAAATAGTCGTATGACGATATTGGAACTGCTCACTCTAAGGTGACCTCTCATGAACTCGGAGAAGGGTTGAGATTCACATAAGTACATGGTCGTGGTGACGGAAGATACTCACTCGTGAAGAATTGTCCGAGCTCTTACTACGCAAGTGCATGTAGATAATTACTCGTGAAAATTTGTTTGAGCTGTTACGACGTAAGTGCGCGTACAAACTCACTTATAAAGTTTGTCGAAGCTGTTACTACGCGAGTGCGTATAGACTGACTTGCGTAATTTCGTTCGAGCTGTTACTACGCCGAAGCGCATAGGCACTAGTAAAATATTGTGTGAGGTGTTACTATGTTAGGTAGCACAGTGATCCAGGATGTGAATGAGTACGTGTTATAGGCTTGGACGGTCTACTATCAGGAGTTCGAACATTTACGGAACTCATTTAATCGAAACCTAGGGGTAGGAGTGAGAGATTCTATCTCGGGAATAGTATATGTTACGTGAGAACGGTCGCGAGTGTTCGACGTAATTTCACCAGTAAACAGGCGATTACTAACTGATACCTGGTCAGCCACGTGAACGTGAGACTGGAGAAACGCGAACAGACACGGAAGTGCCGGGTCGGAATATCGAGTGTGCGCCAGGCCTTTGAAGGTGATACCGATGTATCCCATGTTCCTTAGTGCCCGGGAAAGGAATGAAGAATGTAAATTTATATTTATTGGGCTAGATAAAAAGCCAATAGTGTAAAAATATCTGTGTTAAATGTAGAGTGGAAAATATTCCAAGTGTAAAAAGTTACTTGTTTTTCTAAAATTTAAAAATGTGTAATATTGAAAAGTGTCAAGGATTACCTTTTCAAACTGGCATGAAAACCAGTAGGATGCAGTGATAAACTGGACGTGGCCCGTGCTCCTCGTCCGGTTTGGCAAACTCCAAGGCAGAGATGAGTACCCCATGATTGTAAATTTGTAGATTGCTAACGTTAACGGAAGGGGATCATATTCTTTCATAATGGTAACTTGATTATTATACGAGTCGCTTTCCGGCTCGTTTAAATTCAGAGATATGTGGACAAAGGGAGAAATTAATATGTACATAATTAGATCAAGCACTCGTCATAATTTTGATTATTTAATAGAGTAGATTAGGGTTGATTTTGTTTGTTCAAGTGCTTCACGGGTTCGTGATTGTATAGGAGCACGTTTCGCGTAAGGATAAAATTAATATTCATTTTAGAAGTGCTCAAATGTGCTTTCAGTTATCGTAAAATTTATAGATATTAAGGCATGTTGTAAGATTGTCCAGAGGTAGAGGGTTGCCAGTGAATTTAAATGTTGTAGGACCGGAATGAAGTCCAGTGGATTGTCTGTAAAAATCATTGATTACTTGTGCCGCGAAGTTTCACCAGTGGACAGAAATATAATAATCAGTAGAAGTATCGGAGTGATAAATGAACATGAATAATGTGTAAATTAGTGTTTAATAATAATGCTACCGGGCGAGTTGGCCGTGCGCGTAGAGGCGCGCGGCTGTGAGCTTGCATCCGGGAGATAGTAGGTTCGAATCCCACTATCGGCAGCCCTGAAAATGGTTTTCCGTGGTTTCCCATTTTCACACCAGGCAAATGCTGGGGCTGTACCTTAATTAAGGCCACGGCCGCTTCCTTCCAACTCCTAGTCCTTTCCTATCCCATCGTCGCCATAAGACCTATCTGTGTCGGTGCGACGTAAAGCCCCTAGCAAAAAAAAAATAATAATGCTTTGTGAATAATGGCACGGGCCTAGTTTGATAGAATGATTGCAAGTTAAAGTCATTTAAATGTGGAGATAACACGTGGCGTAGAAGACTTTAATTCGGGGAGTAAATTTTATTTTAACATTAATTGTTGATTTAACGATTTAGGACTCCATAATAATCATAAATATTTGTTTAGAAATGACAGGGGCACTTGGATATGTTGGTCACGCTATGTTGAAGGCCAAGAGTAGTTTGAGCCCATTTTTGATGTTGGAATTCGTGCGGGACAAAAAACCGGCATGAGATGAAATTGAATCGTACTGATGCTGATGAAGAAAGAGATGAATCCTGAAGCCTACATCGATATAATATGCCGATTCCAGTGTTATGAGTGGCAGAGGAGTCCACGCACCGAGGATCAATTAGTGAATTAAATGTTTTGAAGAGTTCCAGTGGAATAAATGGACTTCAAATGGAAAGGAAAGAATAATTTAGCACTTGCAGGGATTGGATGGATATTCCCAGCTGCGAGGTGCCATGGGATTTGAGATTTGTCTTGGGAAGACATGGTGTTCCCATAAATGAACGGCAATACGAAAATAAGGTTGCGGTTTCGAATACCGTTGTTGTGTCCCGAACGATGTGAAATCGGATGTTGGTGGTCCATATTGGGATTTAACATATGTGACTAAATTCTAAAGATTGGAAATTAAAATATAAAAATTTCAAAATAATAATAATATTCCAAGTAAATCATGTCTTAATTGATTAGTGCCAAACTAGACTGGAATTGTAAAAGGTTATACATTAAACATAATAATAGTTAACTCCGTGTAACAAGTGAAATTAATTTATCATAATAATGATTTGAAGAAGAAGAATTTATTATATTATTTCTGAGAATAATAATAATAATAATAATAATAATAATAATAGGGTGAAAAATGAAATTGAAATATTAATTCAATGATAATTACGTGTTACGATAAGGATGATCTCCACTAATAATAATAATAATAATAATAATAATAATAATAATAATAATAATAATAATAATAAAAATATTTTCAATTATTTCGGATGATGATGTTGACTGATACTAGGATAGTCAGCTGGCACAATAACGAAATAATGTGAAGTTGTAAATAAAAATTTAAATTTGTTATTTGTAATGTGATGGCAAATCCCTACATCTGGATCATTAGGTTAGAGTCCCTTTGTTGTTTCCTTCAATTAACGATAGCATATCTTGGTTAGGAACCCGGGGAGAGTTTTGTATTATCCCGGGTTGGTCTCATCTCGATAAAGGTGGAGGTGATGACATGATTCATGTGATCGCGCTCACCTGGCCAACAGGTAATTGGTCCATGACCATAAATGGTCATTGTGTTCACGAGGGTCGAATTGCAACCCTCACAAATCAAAGTTTCAACCACCCAAGTGGATGGGTGGTCAAAAGTGTACAATTTTGACATGTGAAAACTTTTCAGTAATGATTTGCCGAGTTATCGGCAACACAAGGGTCAACGAATTTTGTGTGCGTTCAAATTTTAATTTAAATAAAATGCTCCTTTAGCATTTGCAACGAAACAGTTCCAGGTTCTTGTTCTTACAGAATAGTAAACGCTTGGTGACCGTTTAAATATCCATCCCCATTCCTAGGACGGAGCCTTCCAATTTTTCCCTTGGATCTGATTTAAACGAATTGTGTGTGTTTTTTATGATGAGCCTTAAAGTTAATGATTAGAGTGTCCCGTTCAAACCTGTAGTACTGATTAGATGGCGCCCATATATTTAACTGGAGATCTTATATCTTCAAACTTTTTTGCTTATTTAGTTGCAATAGATTCGGACCGTAACACCCCCTGAGATAAATGCTAGTTGGAACTCAGGCTTTAAGCGGGTACAATATACTAGTAAGTTTCAATTGTCTGATAATTAATTCCTGTTAGGGGTTATCGACCCGTGAGATTGTACCTAATTTTCAATTGTTGCTAAGGTTTCCCGAGAATATACGGCGGGAATGTAATCCATTAGACGAACAGCTATTCCCAGGAAGGCAGTAGAAACTTATTAGCAGCTCCTCCTCCAGATCATATGGTTGAAGGGCACATAGACATGTACCAATCTATGCTGTTAAGGGTTCCTTAAAAAAAGTAGAGTATGGTAATTCATTATGCCATTAAAACTCACTGCATTTTCCACTGTACACAATACGGCAATTTTCCATTTTTCTGTTCCACTAACTTTAGATAGGCTAAAATGTTTGTATTTTATCATGACTTTTGCAGGGGAGTTTCGCCGGCCTTTCACCACTGGGTTCCGTGGTTCAAATCCCTGTCACTCCATGTGAGATGTATGGTGGACTAAGTGGTGGCTGGACTTCGGATACTCCGATTTTCCCTGTCAGTTTTTATTTCAGCAACATTCTCCAGTACCATTTCATTTCATCTGCCAGTCATTCATCATTGCCCCAGAGTAGTGCGACAGGCTTCGGCAGCCAGCACAATTCCAATCCTCACCGCTAAATGGGGGCTTCATTCACTCTTCTCCTAACCCGGTTAAATGACTGAAAATAGACTGTGGATTTTCATTTTCATACGTACATTTCACATAATTGTTACTATTATTATTATTATTATTATTATTATTATTATTATTATTATTATTATTATTATTATTATTATTAATGTTACTATTGTTATTATTATTATCGTCACAAAATTTGGAGCTGGCACTCCATGTGGATTAAACCAGATGCCCTTACAGGCGCCCAGCCTGTGTGAAGGAATGTACAGTATTCACTATCGCGTGTTTCTCTGCTGATTGGTAGTGTGATGAATTGTATGTGGGTGACTATGACGAACACAAACACCCAGCCCCCGAGCAAGGGGAAATGGCCAGACGCGGCGATAATCACCAAACGAGCTGAAGATCAGCCAGGGCCCAATGAATCGAAGACCAAGGAGCCAGAATATTTCATAGCAATCATTAATAAGTATGATTTATATTTATTGTATTATTGTAACTCAATTTATAGGAGAGTGATGTTTAGTTGCCCGGTATGTTACGGAGAACAAGGACAAGAAGTAGGCGTACTGAATAACAGTAACTCTTGTGTTGGAACGTGCAAATATCTGGGATGTGAGCGTATCAGGATTTCCAATACCAGTATATCTAAAGATGCTGTGTGGCGTGTCATAAAAATATATGATTATTCATTGATCAGTTTGAACAGATGATAAAAAGGGTGATAATTAATAATAATGTTACTTACTTTAATGTACCACTAACAACATTTACGGTTTTCGGAGACGCCAAGGTGCGGGAATTTAATCCCGCAGGAGTTCTTTTACAAGCCAGCAAATCGACCGAAACAAGGCTGACATATTTCAGCACCTTCAAATACCACCGAATTGAGCCAGGATCGAACCTGCCAAGTTCGGGTCAGAAGGCCAGCGCCTTAACCGTCTGAGCATTCCGCCTAGAGCGGGGTGGGGGTAATTGATTCATGCTCATGCTCTATAAAGAACTATCGTGAGTGTACTCGTCCCAATCGACAGCTACAGTCGCTTAAGTGCAGCCAGTATCCAGTATTCGTGAGATAGTGGGTTCCAACACCACTCTCGGCAGCCCTGCAGATGGTCTTCTGTGGTTCCCCATTTTTACACCAGACAAATGCTGGGGTTGTACCTTAATTAAAGCCACGGCCGGTTCTTTCCCACTCCTAGCCTTGCCTGTCACATCGTCGCCATGTCGCCGGTGTCGGTGCGACGTGAAGCAACTTGTCGGTATTACGCATGTGTGAGGAGCTCATCCTTTAAAAAAGGTGACCTGAAAAATGTCACTTCATTAAAGTGCAATCCTGTAACCTAATTATTTATATATCTGGGTAAGACTCAGGAAGAGGATGATAATGTTTTTTGTTTGGTTCTTTTTTTGGCAGAGTGGCCTAGTAAGTGGTCCTGAGAGCCGGCATACCAGTTGCTGCGGAATGGGAGTAGGCATCTCGGGCATATTCTGAGCCATGGCCCTCCTTGTGTTCAGGCGGCTAGGTCCCTAACCCGTTAGAGGAGAGGTCTTCACTTGGACTATGTGTAAGTAGGGTAGCAACCTGCTTCACGAATTTACCGAGCTCAGAACATTTGAAGCAAACCTCTGACCTATGGGAGTAACGGATTCCCACTCCCATTTGACAGGCGAGGGACTCCTTGTGAACAACTTGGCGAACGAAATGGAATTCGATGAGGAGCTATCAATATTAATGGGGCTTATGGGAGGAAGAAAGTAGAACTGGCTGAGTCAGCAAAGAGAATGCATCTGGATGTGCTAGAGTAAGTGATATTTGGGTAAGGGTAGGCAACGAAAAAGAGATAAGAGGTCATAAAGTGTGCTTGACGGGTGTTAAAAACGGAATGGCAGAGCGTGAGGTAGGACTGTTTATCAGGAATATTATTGCACGCAACATAGTTTCTGTTAACGAATGATGTGGGTAGATTTGGTAGTTGGAGGAATTAGGACGAGAATTGTCTCAGTGTATTCACCATGTGATGCTGCAAATGAGAGTGAAATTGACAAGTTTTATGAAACATTGAGTGACATCGTGGTCAGGGTCAACAGCAAGGATAGGATAGCACTAATGGGTGATTTCAATGCTAGAGTCGAAATAGAAATGAAAGCTACGAAATGGTGATTGGGGAAGATATGGAAGCTAATAGGAATGGGAAGCGTTTGCTGGAATTCTGTGCTAGTATGGGTTTAGCAGGTACGAATATATTCTTCAAGCATAAGACTATTCACAGTTACACATGGTGGGCAGGGATATCAGATCCATAATAGACTATATCTCAACCGACTTGGAATTCAGGAAATCTGTTAGGAATGTACGGGTTTTTCGGGGATTTTTCAATGATACACACCACTATCTGATCTGTAGGCCTAGTGAACTAAGTATCTCTAAGCCTAGGACAGAGAAAGTGAAATCTGTCTGCAAACGAATAAGGGTAGAGCTGTTGCGATCAACAGTATTCTGTAAGAAGGAAGTCAGCTCCCGGAAGGACCTATCTTTATATCGGTCTGTTTTCATACCAACTTTGCTTTACGGGAGTGAAAGCTGGATGGACTCAGGATAACTTATTCATAAGTTAGAAGTAACGGGCATGAAAGTAGTGAGAATTATTGGTGGTGCAAACAGGTGGGAACAATGGCAGGAGGGTACTCTGAATGAGGAGATAAAGGCTAATTTAGGAATGAACCCGATGGATGAAGCTGTACGCATAAATCAGCTTCGGTGGTGGGGTGATGTGAGGCGAGTGGAGGAGGATAGGTTACCTAGGAGAATAATGGGCTCTGTTATGGAGGGTAAGAGCAGTAGAGGGAGACCAAGTCGACGATAGTTAGACTCAGTTTCTAACGATAGTTATAGAACTAAATGAGGCCACACCACTAGTTGTAAATAGAGGATTGTGGCGACGTTAACTAAATTCACATAGGCCTGCAGACTAAGCGCTGAAAGGCATAATGGTCTGTAATGATGATGTGTGTATGTTATTTTAACGACAGCGACGAGTTCTGTGAGTTCTATGCTGAAGTTTCTGAAGTGAAATTTTAATTTAAGACTTATCATTCGCTGGTCATAAGGGTTTGGTTCACTCATTTACAAGCTTTATCATCTTCAAAAATTGAAAAGGAAATTCCATTTACATAATCAGTTTTAACTGAGACTTACATGTATTTAAAACATTGATTCTATCTATGGTCAACAAGATCATTAGCCTCGTACACTGGTATTTTACATGCGTGCTGATGTAATATCAGTGCTTCTTCTTTTACTGGAGTTAGACTTGTGAAGGAAGTATAATACTATATCGGTTAATATATGGCCCCATTTAATTCCGGTCTTCTTCTGGAAGTGAAGTGGAGAATCACGGAAAACTATTTCTACGATGTCTGAGAGTGAGTTTTTAACCTAATTTTCTTCTCTATTATATTCGCTGAGGCTGGATGCACCACGTACCAATTTCTCTACCCGACCTTCAATTCTTGGCAGAGTCGGAAACTGCTGAGCGATGGGCTACTGTGCTACTTCCTAGACTAAATGAATTATCACAGGATTTGAAAGTATTGTTCTGTAAATCAAACTGTAAATGTCGTCAATTTTATTTTCACAAATTTATGTAGATATCCTAAAGGTCACTTAGCGAAGGTTGAGTGGTTTTACCCTTACTTTCACAGAGAATTGAAATACTATCTGAAACTCATTCATCATGACCGTAGAGCACAAAGTAGCCTGTCAGTTTTGGAGACAAGCGTGGAGCTCTGGAGCCGGACTGTAGCAGACATGAGCATGCCTCCTTTCATAAGCAGACAAGCGACATGACTTGACAGAATCTGAAGTAAGCTATATTTTTATTCAGAAGATACTCTTGTCTGAGAAAGTATAAAGATGAGTAGAGATGTATTTACATATTATGCCCTAGATAAGCAACGCAGTTTTGGTGGAGAAGGAAAGTATGCTGCTTAATATTCCAAAACTCAATTAACATGTCCTTGCCGTCGTTTTGAAGAGGTTCAAGGAAAAAAGTTCACCAGATAAACCGAGGACTTAGTGTTAGAATAACGTGACTCAAAAAATTGACATTTTTAGATTTTACACCATTATAGTTTAATCACTTTACCTCATATATTTCTGGGGTCACTGGAACCACCCAGGTTCCGATGTCTTAAGGAGGGGTGTCCTTCCTGAAGCCATGTGATTTTAAGTTGAAATTTCCAAACCAGAATCGATCGGGATTCAAACCTCAGTCGTTCGGGCGGAAAGACAGCAGCTAATCATTCCCCCTGCAAGTTTTTGACACCAATCGATTGCAAATTTGTTCTTCTATTTGACCACAAATAATCGTAACTCAGTTTCGAACAGTATTGTGTACAAGGCAATTCCTAACGACAAGATATGATCATGTATAAAAATAATATGCCTGTCGGAGCCTCCGTGGCTCAGGCGGCAGTGCGCCGGGCTCTCACCGCTGGGTTTCGTGGTTCAAATCCCGGTTACTCCATGTGAGATTTGTGCTGGACGAAGCAGAGGCGGGACAGGTTCTTCTTCGGGTACTCCGGTTTCGCCTGTCATATTTCATTCCACCAACGCTCTCCAATATCATTTCATTTCATCTGTCATTCATTAATCATTGCCCCAGAGGAGTGCGACAAGCTTCAGCAGCCGGCACAATTCCTATTCTCGCCGCTAGATGGGGCTCCATTCATTCCATTCCTGACCCGGTCGAATGACTGGAAACAGGCTGTGGATTTCTCATATAATATGCCTGTTAAGACTTTTGTTGTGAATGAAACCTCGATATTTTAAAGTTAAAACAAACTTAAGTACCCAGACCATCATTTATACGTGCCAATTAAAGAACAAAAGCAAGGAGATGAGAAAGAGGATATCATCGTTGAGGAAACAAAACCTCGTATCTCACAATGCTCTTCCTGTCCATTATTTTCCTTGAGACTTGTCACGCCTCCCAGCCGCATTTGGATATGCTGTCCATGAGAACACCTGTCGTTGAGATCATTTTGTTATGCATGTCTCTAAAGGGTACAGATCTCTGCATATGGTTATGAGAGTATTTAGGGGTTGTAGTAAGGATGTAAAGGAGAGAGCATATTTGTCTCTGGTGAGACCCCAACTAGAGTATGGTTCCAGTGTATGGGACCCTTACCAGGATTACTTGATTCAGGAACTGGAAAAAATCCAAAGAAAAGCACCTCGATTCGTTCTGGGCGATTTCCGACAAAAGAGTAGCGTTACAAAAATGTTGCAAAGTTTGGGCTGGGAAGACTTGGAAGAAAGGAGACGAGCTGCTCGACTAAGTGGTATATTCCGAGCTGTCAGTGGAGAGATGGCGTGGGAGGACATCAGTAGACGAATAAGTTTGGATGGTGTCTTTAAAAATAGGAAAGATCACAATATGAAGATAAAGTTGAAGTTCAAGAGGACAAATTGGGGCAAAATATTCGTTTATAGGAAGGGGAGTTAGGGATTGGAATAACTTACCAAGGGAGATGTTCAATAAATTTCCAATTTCTTTGCAATCATGTAAGAAAAGGCTAGGAAAACAACAGATAGGGAATCTGCCACCTGGGCGAATGCCCTAAATGCAGATCAGTAGTAGTGAATGATTGACATGCAAGGAAAATGAACCTTACCGTACCGTAGAGTAGGAAAGTATGTTTGCATGAGATATTTACGCACTCTTACAGTATACTGCATTTAATGACCATTTTCCTTTACGACTTCGGGTAGAAAAATGAACACAACGAACATTGTTTTGACGATTTTCATATTCTTATGTGGCTGGAAGGCGTGGCAAGTCTTAAGGAATAATAAAAATGATAATAATAATGTTATTTGCTTTACGTCCCACTAACTACATTTACGGTTTTCGGAGACGCCAAGGAGTCGAAATTTAGTCCCGCAGGAATTCCTTTACGTGCCAGTAAATCTACCTACACGAGGTTGACGTAATTGAGCACCTTCAAATGTCACCGGATTGAGCCAGGATCGAACCTGCCAAGTTGGGGTCAGAAGGCCAGTGCCTCAACCATCTGAGCCACTCAGCCCAGCAGTCTTAAGGAATAAAATGGGTAGGAATAGCATTGGGACATACGAGGTATTGTATATTTGTTTATTCACCGATGATATGTGTAGTGATAGCAGTGAAGAAAGTGGTCAAGAGAACTTGCATTTCCTTGTAAAGACAAACCAGCCTTAATGTAACTTCATATTCTTTTCTATGGCTTGGTTGGTGACATAAAGACGTATTTCAATAATTATTAATTTAATGAATGACTTTGCTTATCTTTAGAGAACATTCTAAGCATGTTCATACCCAGAATATTTCGTTTATGTGTGAGTTTTGGTTCTCAAATTATGAAATTCGCTTCCATTCATTACGGAAATATCAACTATTTTGTATTTTTCAAATGTTATATTGTCTCTCCTGCAAAGTTTAACATTTTAAGTAACGTTAGTTCTACACACAAACGTTCCGTTCTCTGACAATCAGTCCACTTTCCATTTTGTCAACTCACCGTGTTCGTCCATTAACTGTTTTGTTCTTGTCCACTCATATACTTCATCCACATATTTTTCGTCTAACTTACATATTTTTGTCCATTTTTGTCCACTTGTAACGTAGAGATCTTTGACAATGAGTACATGGAAGGAAATCTTTTAAGACGATTGCAGTGTTTGGGTACAACGCGTAAATCGCAGAGAGTATATAACTTCGATTGTGTTTAATGTCTCAATTGAGAGATAAAAGAGGAGGCTATAATTTGCAAAGAATATCTGAAACGTAGTTTTCATGGAAGAGCGCTTCAAATTGACGTCACACGCATACTCTGTTACAAGATGGCGCTGTGTTGACTCGCGCGCTCAGTTGGAGGTTAGCTGTCGTTGGGAATACACAGGCCCCGATTTCAAGTAGTTAGCGCCCTGGGCAAACGATCTTTAGACCCCCCCCCCCAACCAATCTGCTCGATTTTCTGTCCCTATGAAAAAATAATTGTTTAAAAATTACAGTTTTCAAGATTATGAGTTTGACAACAATATCAAAGGAAACGCTATGTAAATAACACTACTCGAGTTAGAATCATGAAACTTCGCACACTGATTTAAAAATACATTGTTCTTGGCTATAAACATGAATCAGTAAATTTACATAAAATGTTATTGAAAAAAATATTTTTCCATACAGAATACTTTCCCAGTTGACTGTGAATACAATAACGAATCTCTTAAAACAACGTCTCCATTCGGAAGAGTACTCTTAAACATGTTTTGAGACAATGTTCTTTTACCATCATTTTAAGTTCGCAGAGATTTCGAAAAGTCCACCATTACGTTTTTGTTTTGGGCGATGTTCAATAATATTCTCAACTAATGAATTTAACTTGACATTCCAAGTAGCAGGATCATCGACAGAAGATGAATTAGGCACTTTAAGTAGTTCAAGTTCGTCACTCTGCGTTTTAGCAGCGCGTTATTTTAAATTCAGCACTACTTAACTCTTTACTCTTGGATAAATACTGAAAAACATGTAAGAATTACACGAGACAATGAGTTGGCTAGGTGAGGTTATCAGGTTGATGGTGAGTGGATGTAAACAATAATACGCATACGAACCGTCACGAGCCAATGACAGACAGGGCTGTCTAGACTAACAGGGTTGCGAAGCTACTACTTACAACTGCCCACCCAGCACCCGCACGAGTTAAATAATTCCTTTCTTATTGCTTGCAGTTATTAATTTTTCTTCAAAAAATTTAAATATATAGATTAAATTCCGCTTATAAAGTTAGAATAGTTTAGATTGATTTATATAGGCTAATAAATGAATAGAAATAATTTGTGGAAAGTAAAACTAATTTGAATGTAATGAATTTAAGACGTAATTCACGCAGACCATAATTATTCGATCCGCCGGCCGCCGCCCCTCAAAAACTGGCGCCCTGGGCAAATGCCCAGTCCGCCCATTTGTTAATCGGGGCCTGGGAATACATCGTGGTCAGTTGTATAGAATAACAAATTTATTAACCACATAATATTTGTCTTTGATGTCAGAACCATGAGGCCGTTTTATTTTATGAGGTCGTTTTATTTTATTAGCGACAGCCTACCGCCGATTTTTAATTGTGTAGTCAATAACATAGCAAAAAAAGCAAAGTCATCCCCGTACAGGCCACGAAAGCCTTGGAGGGGTGGAAGGTAAAGGCTTCACTATCCGTAACCCCAGCACTTGATGGGGCAGAGTGGTTAGCTCTACGACCGGCCCCCTTATCCCCCAAGAATTAACCTGGTACTCATTTTTGGTCCAGGCTGAGTGAACTTCAGGTCCATGTGCACCTCCGGAAGTGGAAATCTCGTTTCTTAAATTTTATGACTTTCTGACGGGGATACGAACCCACGTCCTTTCGGGTGAACCGAGCACGCCTTTACAGTCTCGGCCAGGCTGCCCCTAGTCAATAACATACAAGGTGTATCAAAACTCAATTGCTAAATTTCAGGAATGAGTTCTACATGTCAATTAAAGAACAAAATCAAGGAGATGTGTGTAGTGATGGCAGTGAAGAAGATGGTTAAGAAAATTTGTTTTTCCTTTAAAGACAAACAAACCTCTCTAGAGAAGAATAGGCTGCCCAGAAATGCATAATTACAGAGGTGTCCGAGTGTGTGTTTACTGAGTGCACGACGACACATCCTGAATTGAAATTGCCAGAACAAAATTCCCGACACTGGTTAGAACTGTTACACAAGTAATCACGTTGCGAATAAATCTGATGTGGGCCTGACCTGCCTCTCGGCTCCCACACATGATATCCTGTCCTCTCCAGTTTTTGGCGATTGCTTTTTGGCACCCTGCGTTCTGCCGAAATGGCTTGCTGGACAGAAATGCACATATTTCTTGCGCACTACATTGCCTGACTACTTGGAAGACATACCACTGGTATTCCGTCGACAGCTGTACTTCATGCATGATGCTTCCGCACATTTCAGTCTTTGGTCGGTAGATGCAGAGTGGGTTTCGGCCCTTAAGAGGCCACGGCTTGCCCGTGGTCCAACAGCTCTGTACTCTGACCGGCCAACCGAGCAGAGGAAAGTTGGCCACGGCTCTACCGTGACTCTACGCCTCTGCATTCGGGAGATGGGCCTGGGGCACAGTGCCGGACATCACGCCTGGCCCCACCCGTCGGCTGTCCTGAGAATGGTTTCCGTGGTTTTCCATTCTCCTGCACTAAGGCGAATGCCGGAACAGTTCGTAGTATAGGCCACGGCCGCCCACCCCCTCACCTTCTCCGCACATCTCCTTCACCGTAACAAATCTCCCGGCCTGAGGGACGGCGTCACCGTCAAAGGGGCCCGCCTCCCCCTTCAGGGGAGGAATGAAAACGTTTAGTAGTAGTAGTTTCAGTCTTTCTTGCACGCAAGCATCGAAGGCTGCCTTCATTCGTACCACTTTGCAACTGCAAAGCTGTGGTTCTTGAGTAGTTCAACTGTGGTGACAATCGACCACACTTAACCACAATTACGTGGTTCTTTGTGGTTATTTGAAGTTCATACCGACCACAATCCAACCAATCTACACCGTAAGTAAACAGTACTGAAATTGAGTTCGAAGAGCGGATTTTGTCACGTCGACGAAGACGGCGTCATCGAAATAGAATTTACTGGATCCATCCTATAATAGAAAACAGGAGCAAAAGTCAGTTTAATTTACTGTATCAGTCTTTGAGAATGTACGATGACAAGTTTTATAATTATTTAATTAATGAAAATCCACAGCATGTTTCCAGTCTTTCGACCGGGTCAGGAATGAAATGAATAAAGCCCCCATCTAGCGGCGAGGATAGGAATTCTGCCGGCTGCCGAAGCCTGTCGCACTCCTCTGGGGTATTCATTAATGAATTAAAGATGAAATGAAATGATATTGGAGAGTGTTGCTGGAGTGATAGATGACAGGGAGTGGCCGGAGAAAACCTGTCCCGCCTCCGCTTTGTCCAGCACGAATCTCAATGGAGTGACCGGGATTTGAACCATGGAAACGAGCGGTGAGAGGCCGGCGCGCTGCCGCCTGAGCCACGGGGGCTCACGATTATTTAATTAATAATAGAAATAATTAATTAATAGAGCGGAAATACGAACCACCGGCTGGAAACGAAGGGAACGACCGAGGTGAGTGGGTATGCGCGAGGTTCGCAACACTATCACTGGCTTGTGGTTTGCGAGTAGTTCGCGTGTGGTCGCAAAGTGGTACGTGTGAATCGTGTTCGACCACTGCCAGCGACGATGTTTATGTGGGTGTTGTCGCCCACAGATTTCGATAGTGGTTGAACATTAGATACAGTACGCGTGAAGGCAACAGCTTGAGACGGCCCACAGCCACCCTCTGTTGTGTGGTTGTGGTGTGGCTGCAAAGTGGCACGTTTGAAGGCAGCCTTAAAAAGGTCGATTCACACATCTTCGGAACGTGACGGCATCCTCCGTGAAAATAAAATGTCGTCGCCTTCAGAACGAAGCAATGAGTCGCAGCACTTCCGTTGACGGTATTCGCCGTGACCTTCAGTGTTTCTCCGTGAACCGTGCCGGCAAAACATATTCGCTCGCCAACGATATTTTCTTGTTTTCATGGATGTGATTTCTCTCTTCGCACCTTCCCGTTTCTAAGTTATTTTGGAGTGCTCTGGTTATCTGTATAAGTTTGAACTTATCCTTACTTCCCGGAATCAAGAACGAACTGTTGATTGAATTAATGAGGATAAAGGGAACACGATAGTTGTAGTGAAGAAAGGCGTAAAAAAACAATAGAATTCATCAACAACAGCGCGATTCAGGAACTACAGCGCGACCCTACAAATAAATTTCAAAACGCAATTAAACAAGCTATCAAGAAAACAGATTTTATTTTCACAAAACAAGAAAAGGAAAACATTACCATCAATAACCCCAAACTTCCCACACTTAGAGCCCTCTCCCAAATACACAAAAGCATGTGTTCCATTAGACCTATAGTAAATTTTAAAGATGTACCAAGTTGCAAATGAAGCAAACATCTTAACCAGATTCTAAAAGAGAAAATCATGCAGCCTAGAAATAACTAAAGAACTAAATAAACTGAAAATAACAGAAAGCACACAAATGATATCCTTTGACATCACCAACATGTACACCAAAATACCAATAGAAGAATCCATTAGAATTATAGTAAATGTACTCAAAGAAAACACATCGCTACAAGAAACCAGGGAAATTATTAGCCTTCTTAGATCAACGTTAAACCAAAATTGCTTTGCATTCAATGACAAAATCTATTGTCAAAACGAAGGGGTAGCCATGGGCTCACCATTGTCAGGTATAATAGCGAACATCTTTTTAAACAACATCGAAAAGACCTTCTTAAACGGCAAGAATTCCAATGGAATCTTAAACTGGAGCACATTCCTAGATGATGTCATATTCATATATGATAATGATATCACTAATGCACACCAGTTATTAAACACACTACATTATTTGCACAAGGCCATCAGGTTCACGATGAAACCAGAAACTGCCAAGAAAATAAACTATTTAGACATCACAATCAGCAGGAATAGTGTCAACTTGTCTTGCAAAGTATACAGGAAGCCCATTCAGACGTCACACATTATTGACGAGTCAAACTACCCGCACACGCACAAAATAGCAGGTCTGAACGCAATGGTACACAGAGCACTGGCATTTGAGACAGATGTTTGGTGTATCTCTAGTGTATTCAAAAAATTGATCAAATCTTTTGATTCCCAAACGAGTGTAACTGTGGAAATAAATTGCAAACTTTATGGAAACGCTGTGTATGAATAAATGGTACGTTTTGCATATGACATATTCACTGCCGTAAGTAATGTTTAGGCTCTCCAAAGAAAAGAACACATATCTGGGTGACAGAGGCTAGAAAGGAAATAGATCTCACACCTGTACTTCAGAACAAAGTTCAAACACCACTAAGTAAAGAAGTGGAATAAAATTTACATCTTTGCCATCCTAGAAATGTTTCTCCAGCTCAGAGGTCCGTTTCTTTCCTAACACTAGCCCAAAATAAACCCTTTAAGAATGTTGGGATGATATCTCACTTGTAGGCCTCCATTCCAATTACAATCACAGTTACAAATACAGTCAGTAACAGTTTTGTAAGTACAGCTGAAATGTGAATACAATTTGGCCGTTTTGTGAAATAAATATATATTTGTTACACTTTCCTGGCTATAATCTGATAAAGTATGACGCCTATTTTTAATACATCACATTCGTAAAATATATGAACAATCTCAAAAAGCACAAAAAGGTGAACTTCCTTTACAACTTTTGTTGTCAAAGTAGTCACTTGATGAGAGACTCTAACAGTACATTCGTATACGTGAAGTGTCCCGTGTTTTGAATGATGAATGTAAACATTAGAAAAGTTACTTTTGTCTGGGAGAAAAATGCGAAAGATGTGTGGAAAAGCCTCTCGGCATTCAAGAACTGGACCTGTTGGACAGTTTGGATAGTATGTTGATGTTTTCATTACCTTTGTGGCTTTCGTCTCTTGTAAACAGTGTGTTTATTTGTTGTGCTTATTGGTGCTTACAGGTATCATTACCAGTTGCACGGAAAGCACGTGGACAACAATTCTACTCTTACTCTCGCCTCAAATGAGCTATGATATGACAGTAACGCAAACAACTCTGATGATGATCATTTGATTGAAAGGTTCACTCACGCAGGAACACGAGAGACGCATATGTTGATATAGGCTATAAACGAAAGGCTGTTGAGTATTGGAAAAGCGGTAAGCTGTGCCCGCTTGCCCTTTCGACTGTTTCCAGTAAGTTCTGTCGTTAAAATAGTAAGGAAGATTTATATTTGTGGGCAGAGCAAGTGAAAAGTGGAGGCACCCGTTACGATAAAATGAAGATAATAAATAATATGTGCCGCAAAAACCCAATATAAGGCTGCCCATCAAAATAACGAAGTAATACATGGGGTGACAATCAAACAGTGGGCTATGCTAGCTGTGCAGGACGAAAAATGTACAGGGTTTACAGCCAGCCATTTACGGTGCAGCACTTTAAGGATCGCTATAAAATCAGTTCGCGGAAACTGACAACGACGTCAAAGAAAGTCCATGAAAAAACAGACATCATATCAGCAGAAGAAATATTCGTAAGGGAGGTTACAACGGTTCTGGGGTCCCTCGGCCGCAGAAACCTGTGTAATAGCGATGAAAGTGGGTTCTATTTGAACATGTATTCGAGTAGAACACTGGCTATAAAAGGAGAAAAACAGTTTGCTCCAAAGTGCAATCGGTGGAGGCCACAACGCACATTTATACAATGAAAAATGAAGTGGCGTATGGCTTTTAGTGCCGGGGTGTGTCCGAGGACATCGGCTCGCCAGGTGCAGGCCTTCTGATTTGACTCCAGTAGGCGACCTGCGCGACGTGATGAGGATGAAATGATAATGAAGATGACACATACAGCCAGTCCCCGTGCCAAGGGAATTAACCAATTATGGTTAAAATTTCCGACCCTGCCGGGAATCGAACGCGGGATCCCTGTGACCAAAGGCCAGCACGCTAACCATTTAGCCATGGTGCCGGACATTCATTCAATAATGCCAACAGTGACAGCAGCCGGCATAATTTTGAAAGAACCTAAAGATGTGTTTGGTAAAAGGGTGACCGAAATGATGTTTTAACATGAAAATATTTATGTTGTTCCTACAAAATCCGGAAAAATGGGATCCGTGGAATTAAAAGATTGGTTTCATAACGTATTCAAACGGCAAGTGACGTCCGACGATGTTACACTCCTTCTGGATTCCTTTTCCGGACCTAAATATTAAGAAAGTGAAGAGCACATGCCCGCCTCTGTGGTACAGTGTCCAGTGTGATTAGCTGCCACATCCGGAGGCCCGGGTTCGATTCCCGACTCTGCCACGAAATTTAAAAAGTGGTACGAGGGCTGGAACGGTGTCCACTCAGCCTGCGGAGGTCAACTGAGTAGAGCGGCTTCGATTCCCACCTCAGCCATCCTCGAAGTGGTTTTCCGTGGTTTCCCACTTCTCCTCCAGACAAATGCGGGGATGGTGCCTAACTTAAGGCCAAGGCCGCTTCCTTTCCTCTTCCTTGTCTATCCCATCTCCCCACAAGGCACCTGTTCAGCATAGCAGGTGAGGCCGCCTGGGCGAGGTACTGGTCCTTGTTTCCCAGTTGTATCACCCCGATACAAAGTCTCACGCTCCAGGACACTACCCTTGAGACGGTAGAAGTTGGATCCCTCGCTGAGTCCGAAGGAGAAACCAACCCAGGAGTGTAAACGGACTAAGAAAGAAAGAAAGAAAGAAAGAAAGAAAGGGAGAAGATCACATACGTCTGATGAAGATCCATCTGACTGTTTTAGGTTCTACAGCCAGACAGTTTCAACTGGCACTAATGATGCACCCGGTTGGAGCTGAATAATGAACCTAATTTCGTAGGCGTATATAAATCGTATTGCATTGTAACGATATTTACTCTCGCAGTAATTCTGCTGTATAATAAAGTGTCTTACATTGACAATTCAAGTAAATAGTACTGGTTATTCTATTCTCCGTAGTAAACATAGTTTACCGGGGCATGAAACAAGACAGCTCCAGCGGTTGTGTAAATAAACTGAGAGGAGTCCGCTAACACAACCCGTATCATTTCCACATCAATATCCGGCGCCATGGCTAAATGATTAGCGTGCTGGCCTTTGGTCAATTGGGTCCCGGGTTCGCATCCCGGCAGAGTCAGGAATTTTAACCTTAATTGGTTAATTTCGCTGACATGGGGGCTAGGTGAACGTGTCGTCTTCATCATCATCATTTCATCCTTATCACGACGGCAAGTTGCCTATGGACGTCAAATCAAAAGACCTGCATCTGGCGAGCCGAACTTGTCCTTGGACACTCCCGGCACTAAAAGCCATCCGCCATTTCATTTTTTTTTCACATCAATATGTACACTATGTTATTACTGCTTCAAACTCGTGTACGTAGATAACCCTTAATTTTTCAACATATAATTATTTTAAGAAGTATTTTTGTGTCTCCTGGAAAATGTTTATATTTTGGAGCTGTCTGCCTCTTGCGCCAGGCTCTTCAGTTCAACAAGGAATGTGAATACACATTACGTTACTACTATTTGTGCATGTTCACATCTTAACTGAACACTTATTTTTAAAATCAACTAAGGAACGCGTTTTATACGTTGGTATCGCATACAATACATACTCATATTTCCCCTTTGAAAACAGCAACATATCTTATGACATTTGAAGTCATACCATGTCTGAGCAGAAGCATACATGCAACTTGGGAGACGATGGTAGAGCTGGAATGATATTCTGTAAGTTAAAAAAACTGTATTCAAGTTAAAACTTGAGATTTCGTATAGATTTCCTAGAGAGAACAGACAAAAGATGGTCAAGTCAGTAAAGGCGTGCTCATCTCAACCGGAAGCACGTGGCTTCGATTCCCCCTCAAAAAGTCGAAAAATTTAAGAAACGAGATTTCCACTACCGAAGATGCACATGGCCCTGAGGTTCACTCAGCCTACACCAAAAATAAGTACCGGGTTAATTCCCGGGGGCAGAGCTGGCCGGGCATAGAGCGAATCAATCTACTCAACCAAGTGCAAGTGCCAAGGTTACGGATAGAGGAAGCCTTTACCTTCCACCCCTCCAAGGGCCTTCATGGCCTGTACGGAGATTACTTTGCTCTTGTTTTTAGAAATAGAGAAACTTTAAGAAAATTCTTACTGGGACATCCGACCCCCGTACTTTCATCTCCGTTGCATGATGTAATAATAATAGCACTAAAATGATAGTAATAATAACAATAACAATGATGATAATGCCTTGCTGCGTAGCTCAGGCGGTACTGCGCAGGCTTCCTGAGTTCAATTTGGCGGGTTCGATCCTGGCTCAGTTCGGTAATATTTGATGGTGCTCAAATACGTCAGCCTCGTGTCGGTAGATTTAATAGCACGGCACAAAATGTCGGCACTTCGGCGTCTCCGAAAACCGTAAAAGTAACCTATTAGTAGGACGTAAAATAATAATAATACCGAGCAGGTGGCCGTGCAGCTTGGGTCAAGTTGCTATCAGCTTGCACTCGGGAGATAGTGGGTTCGACCCGCACTGTCGGCAGCCTTGAAGATGATTTTAGATGGTTTTCCATTTTCACACCAGGCAAATGCTGGGGCTGTACATTAATTAAGGCCACGGTCGCTTCCTTCCCACTCCTAGGCCTTTCCTGTCCCGTCGTCGCCATAAGACCTGTGTCAGGCGATGTAAAGCAAATTATAAAATAATAATAATAATAATAATAATAATAATAATAATAATAATAATAATAATAATATGAACAATAATAAAACAATTATTTGTTTAAATTCCCTTCAATTTCTTTAGATTTTAAGAGAAGTCTGGGTGTCGCATTCCTTTTCCCGCAGGAGTTCTTTAACGTGCTGGAAATAAAAGACACGGAGTTGGTCCATTTAACTACGTTCATCACCTTCAAATGCCACCCATATCAGCAGTGATTAGTGAGAACAGAAGGATAACGACTAACCGACTGCACCACTGAGATTGGCTCGTTAGCGCGATATGCTCACAACCTAAATTACGTCACTGAGCCTTTTTACGAAATGTTAAGAGGAAATTGGAATTTTCTCATACAATACTCGGAGAAAGAAAAGTAATTAGGTAAAATGATTCTCGTAGGAAACCACAGCAGCGATCTACAGTACAGGAATAAGATGTCAGCTAGCAATTGTTCCACACTCCACCAGCCATTGGTGGGTAGACCTACACTTCGTACTGTAGCTAAAAGGTAGAAAGGTCGTCTTGTCAGAAGAATACAACTTTAAAGCACTTTCCATCACAGGACAACTTACTGCTTGAGCATGCGGTGTCATGAAAGGTTTGCAACACTACGAGATTCACCACTGTACACAGTATTTCATCTATGTACAGTATACTGAACCATTCTGTTCATGACTTAATGTGCGATATTTAGCGAAACTGTAATATTGCGCGACATGACGCCAAGTATATGAGCGCGAAGCTGTATAGAACGCGGGAGCTTGGAGGTGGTTTCGTAGGAAGGGTGTGACCTTGTATGAGTGAAATAGAAGATGTGTTGGAGAAGGAAAGAGCATAAGAATTTTGTTTTGGGAAGCACCATTCCACCTTAACAGCATTTAAATGGGAAGAGACAGGTTTACCACGTCACGGGAATCGAGTGATATTTCATCTCCCTGAGGGTTTTTGGGGATAATAAAACGATGAAAATTATCCCCAGAATTTTGTGAACATGATGGTATGTCTAACGCCATTAATACATGAGAAATTCGATAATTCCACATTAATACCAACACCGTGGGAAGCAGTCAAGTAGCTGCATACCATACTTAAGTATGTTTGCCGGGAGTTTACCCGGCGTGGCTTCACCTTTTTGCTCCCTATAAGAGTTGAAAGCTTTGAAGGGAGGCATCTCATTCGACTGTAAGATTGCTGCCGGTGCGTGTCGCGTGTATCTTTGTCTTACTTGATTGTTCCGCCATTAACCTTTGTCTGAACAAAGACTATGGTTACGTTTGAGCGTTCGCGCTAACTTCATTCAGAGCTGTAGAAATGTGATTAACAGTTTTATCGCGAGATCAGATTTGATTTTGTTATAGTGCGGTCATAAACTTATAATTGATCGAACATAAACTTTGCCATTTGCATAGACTTCTTCACAGAAGTGGCACGGGTTGGCTCATAGTACGATGTTGATCAGTAGTAGGATTTAATCTACGAACTGAAACTATGTCTGTGTTTCAGAAGGACGCACATGTGTGGTTGAGTTAAAATATCAGTTTAGATCGACAAAAAAATAGGCTACGAACTCATGTACTATAAAGTAAGGCTGCGCACATCACCGTGCGTGTTTTTAACGATAACAGAAATTATGCCTTGAACTTCAGTACGCTTCTAAACTCTCTGTCATCCGCAAGCGACGGCGTGTGTATGATGGTAGTACTGTACGGTTAAATAACTGAGTATTTCATCCCAGTAATTCGGGAACCGAGTTTCAAGACCGTGTGGACGCGAGCTTCAAGCAGAGCCTCAAGAAGATGCCTGTGATGGACCTACCTGGAGACATTGAGTACGAGAGGATCGGCTATGGACAACGTCTTCATCATCCTTAGCTAAATGGCATAGCCGAGTCTTGTTGGAGAGAGAAGAGGGTCGCCTAAAATGTGCTAAGTGAAGCAAAGTTGTTAGCATGTGGTAGAGTTAGTGACAGTTACACAGAGAGTTAGCAATTAATTATGTAAATACTAGTTAGTTCTGCCCTTTGGTAATGAGGGTAAGATTAAGATTATGATGTATGTGCCCATCAGGCCATTTGTTAAGATGATTTGAAGTCACTGACGTTCTAAAAGTATATGACATCATTTAGGGATTTGTACTGTGCGTTATAATATTCTACGGGCGATAAGGGAGCTAGAAGTAACTTAAAGTTGTTTCCTTTTAGTGTTAGGTCAGAATATTTCTTATGTACGGTGACATAGAGGTTTGCTGTAAATAGTATCAGTAGTAGGGCTATGTGCGTCCCACAGCGGGCCAATCAGAGGCCGCGGAGAGGGTCACGTGCCTGCTGACGTCAAAGTGCGGGAAATTTGCCATTTGCAAATAAAGGGACATTGACCCGGTGACGTTATGACCACATGACCGTGACGTCATCTGCTGACGTCAGCAAGGTGATTACCCCGTGACGTCATCACCATGTGCTCTTGTTTGTAAACAAAGCCACGTGCTCTATTGACAGCAGCGTGCTTTTTGACAGCTGTCTTCCGCCATCTTTAAACAACAACGCATCGCTAACCTCAGTGCCGCCACCTTGACGGGGCTAAACCTCACTGTTGCCACCTTATGCACATGGTGACGGGCAATTTGAAAAATTCCACGTGGTTCTTGACAGCTGTCATCCGCCATCTTGCATCGCTAACCTCAGTGCTGCGATCCTGATGGAGAAAAATCCTCATGGATGCCACCTTAGGCACGTGGCGCGCTAAATTTGAAATTCAACGGCTCTTATCTTAGGCTATCCTAAGTAAATGTTTATGCTGTATTGACTTCAGGGGAGTATAGAGGGGGGTTTAAAGTGGTAGTCCTATTACCCCTATCTCCCCTTACCAAAAATAAGCGACGGGTGAGTGAGAGATGTGCTCCCTCTCTCCCTTCCTAGAGGTCCACCGCCGTAGCGATGTCTCCTCTACAAGAAAGATTGGCCTGGGGGCCAGGGCACGGCCGCCTCGTACGAGACATGCAAGGACACATTGTCTTACACTCGTATGTATAGATACGTTAAGTGGGGTTGGAGAGAATGCTTAGGTCAACATGTGCGCGCGCACCTCCTGCTATCTACTGAGGGGAGCAGTGGAGTTTTCCACTCCCGAAAATGAGTCTGCACTTTTTCAGAGTCAGCACCCGAGGTCTAGTAGTGTAGCAATGCAGCATCCAATGCAAGATCATTGAAGCGTAGTATAGTAGGTGAGCAATGTCGATTTGTGGATTTTGCATAAGAGAGAAAGCCTAACCTCACATCCGCCATCTTGAAGGGACTATCCTTAGTTTTACGGCAAGATGCCCTTCCCGATGCAAATTCTACAACATGACTGCTATACATAGCTTCCTATGAGACGGCTTAAGGGGGCTTGCGCACAATGGCTGCTATACATAGGCTCTTATGAGACGCCATAGGGGCGCTTACGCAAGATGGCGGCTATCTAATTGCACAAGATGGCTGCTATACACAGCTTCTTATGAGACGGCTTAAGGGCGCTTGCGCAAGATGGCTGCTATACATAGGCTCTTTTGAGATTCCCTAGGGACGCTTGCGAAAGATGGCGGCTATATAATTCTACAAGATGGTAGCTATACACATCTCCTTATGAGACGGCTTAAGGGTGCTTGAGCAAGATGGCTGCTATACATAGGCTCTTATGTAGAAAGCTAGCTTAGAGGCTACTGCACAAGATGGCGGCTGCTGTTATGGAGATCCTTATATATGTGGTGGAGGGAAATTTGAAATTCCACGTGTTCTTGTTTGTAAACAAAGCCATGTGCTTTTTGACAACTGTCAGCAGCCATCTTTAATCAACAGAGCGTCGTGCTGCTATCTTTAGCTACTACCTTAGGCACGTGGTGGCGGGCAATTTGAAAAATTTCATGTGCAATTTTGTCAGCGGCCATCGTTAGTCAAAAGAGCATCCTGCTACCATTTTTAGCTACTACCTTTGTAATGTGGTGGTGGGTAATTTGTAAAATTCTACGTTCTTTTTAGACAGCTAACAGCTGCCATTTTTAATCAACAGAGCACCGCACTGCCATCTTTACAACACTAAACCTGACGGCTACTACCTTAGGCACGTGGTGGCGGGCAATTTGAAATTCCACGTGCTCTTGTTTGTAAACAAAGCCACGTGCTTTTTGACACCTGACAAGCTGTCAGCGACCATCTTTAAACAACAAAACCTCAGTACTGGCAGGGGCTAAATACACAGGCCCGCAACCTTAGGCCAAATATTGGCGGGCAATTTGAAAAATTCCAGGTGCTTTTTAACAGCTGTCAGCCGCTATATTTAACTACATGCCCATGGTTTACTGCCACATTGACGGAAGTAAACTGTTTAGCGCGGGACTTAGCCACGCCGTAAGCAAGCAAGCTGCTCTTCTCAACTTACTACGATCTTATAGCAGGCTGCCCTTCTCAACATACTTACCGAGCTGCCCTTCTCAACGTATTATTATCTTAGCTTTTAAAACCAAGATGCTGTTAGACATGCCGGCTATGGGCGATTGCACAAGATGGCGGCTATACATGAGCTCTTATGAACGGCCTAGGGGGCGATTGCGAAAATGGCGGCTATACACAGGCTCTTATGGAGAAAGCTAGCTTAGAGGCTACTGCATAAGATGGCGGCTGCTGTTATGTTATACTATATGTTATATTTTTAGCATACAATTCCGTTCCGATGCATCAACAGCTGTGTGAGAGAATGTTCTCGTACCTACTGCACTCCACGAGGGAGAACGCAAGTCAAGCAAGGTCAAGTGACGTCACCGCTGCCTGTAGCTTACTTCCCCTACAGAAGTTTCTCGGCTATTTTTATGAACTTTTTAATGCCTGGACCTATTAAAACGAGACCAACGCTGATTTGTAGCTAATGTTCTGGAAGTAAAGCCCTCCACATTTGAAATCAATCCATCCAGTGGTTTCAGAAATATGATTATTTAAAGTTTGGGAGGAATACTCGCCCCTTCATCACCTGATTTCGAACGCTGCACGCCAGACCTGTATATATAGGCCACTGGCCCAAGGACATAACCAGTCCCGTGTACAGAGTGTGTGTGCGCAGTGTGTGCAGAAAGTATGCTCCGTCGCGATTCGCGAGGATATAATCATGGCCGTACTCAAACGCTGTTGAAATAGTGAAAGAACGTCGTACCGTACGTGAAGTTTCCGGCGCGCCGCGACGACGGTAAGATTCTAGACGTTTCTCAAGGTGAATTATAGTAATATAATACTTGTGAATTTATTAACAGAGTAAAACTATAATTTGAAGTGAGAATTGAAGTGTCCAATATTTTACGGACTAGTACACGACATCGTGAACTTTACTAATTTCACATATTTCTAAAACTGTGATAATATCCTACATCATTACGTGTGGTCAACTGAAATCATAATTTAAAACCACTTCAACCAGTCTAAGACATATTTATCTTACGATGATATATCAGTGAACTCTGTGTAACTTTATTTACTCGACATTCGTCCCATAACAGGGCAAAAATTAACTATTTTCCTTTGCACTTTCTCGATCTTTCGATCACCATTGTGAGAAACCCAGTAAACATTAAGGACTTTTTACAATAATATTAAGTAGAACAGATTAGTGTGGTTCAAATACAACCATAAAATCGCCTTAATTTTGTGAATAATATTTGTTCCGAGACTGTGATAGAGACTGTTACAAATCCCATTTTCAAGTGCTTATGGACTGTGTTCACTACTTTACAATCATATTTCAGACATAATTAATGACGATTATGAACTGTGTTACTTCTGTGTTAATATAAGAACTGTGTTTTCTGCAGCATGGACTGCGAATGTTAATTCAACACCAAAAAATCAGTGTAAGAATAGAACTGTGTATTACGACGGTGTGTCGTATGTCCGTGATATTTGTGAATACAATAGTGCTAATTGAACTTTCCGTGTTCCGATATTTCCACCAAGAACAACGGAAATCTTGGCAAAAGTGCTACGAGATCCTGCTGCATCAAACGTCGCTTCCAACGAGGGATTTTCATGGTTTCTTCAGTTATGGTACCCATCGAGGGACGTCGACGAGGGAGATTGACGTAGTATCTTCACTGAACATCGCCGGTGTTGAGTTCGAGTTTTTGCCCGCACTCCGCGGAACGTTGCAGACACCAAGTCTCCAACTCCAACACTCGTAAGCAGATCTTCTCGTATTCTGAGTGAGTAATCACAACTGACTGACTTTTTACAAAGCACTTAGTCCAGTACAGTGCTAATTCAAGTGCTTCGTGTGGATATCAATTCATAATTTTATCGTCATTTCAAAGAAGTTCATATTTTGCTATAAATTGCTTTTAAAGTCATTAATTAATTTGAATTCACATTACCGAAATGAACTTTAGGATTTTCAAGTGCTTTATTCATTCCATTTTTCAATTCAAACGAACTGAAAGACATTCAGCAAGAGATCAAATATTTTATTTATCAAACTTCCCATGACAGGTGTGTGTTCATTTTGTGGTTTGAAAATTAGAAAGCCTGTAGGTCAGCACCATCAATGATGAACTGAATATATCCAAGGTGCTATTTATGTGTTTGCATTCAAATTAGAAAGACTGTAGGTTGTTCATGTTCTATGGAAGAATAATAATTATTTTGATATTCTCAAGCAAATGGACGTCACGAAGATCACAACATAAATCTTTTATTTTATATTTTGGCATATATTAGCTACAAATTCGAGTTGCAATTCCATTGCAGGGTGATATATCTGTGGGTATTGTTAATAAATTTTACAAAAAAGAAATACCATCTATTATTCATCCTGCGATACTATCCGTCTCTGTACCTGCTCCAAAAAACACCGAACACTACCTGAGATCCTTCCCATGCTCAAACCCCACAATCATTTCCCGGTACACTATGTACACGAACTATACAACGTAGGCGCAAAATTTAAAATCTATGTGCATTTTGACGAGTTTTAACTACGTGAGCGTGGATTTTAAATTTCGGATTCTGACGCAGCATACCACGTGACCGTGACGTCATCCCCACGTGCTTTTGTTTGTAAACACTGCCACTTGCTTTTTTGACAGCTGTCATCTTGACGGACCCTAACCTCACTTTTAAGGACAATAGAGCATCGCTAACCTCACTGCTGCCATCTTCACGACGCTAAACCTAATTGCTGCCATCTTATGCACCGTCGTAATGCAGATTTTAAAATCCATGTGCATTTTTAACACTTGACAGCTTCCATCCTTAACCACGTGGGCGCGGAATTTTAAACAGCAGAACATCGCAAACTTCAGTGCTAGCATCTTAACGGGCTAAATCTCACTGTTGCCACCTTATGTATGTGGCAGCGAACAATTTAAAATCTACGTAATTACCGAGCTCGATAGCTGCAGTCGCTTACGTGCGGCCAGTATCCAGTAATCGGGAGATAGTGGGTTCGAGTCCCACTCTCGGCAGCCCTGAAGATGGCTTTCCGTGCTTTTCCATTTTCACGCCAGGCAAATGCCGGCGCTGTACCTTAATTAAGCCTTTCCTATCCCATCGTCGCCGTAAGACATATCTGTGTCGGTGCGACGTAAAGCAAATAGCAAAAAAAATCTACGTAATTCATAACTCGGTACAATGTTCCTCTGTGAGCCACACCATGCAATCGACGCACACTGCTGTGTTATTAGTAATTTAACGCTTAGCTCCGGCCGCGAGTCGGGAAGGGCAACTAACCGTTAAAGTAAGGTTACGCCCCTCAAGATGGCGGCTGTAAGGTTAGGCTCGCTCTCTTATGCAAAATCTACAAATCGACATTGCTCACCTACTATACTACGGTTCAATGATCTTGCATTGGATGCTGCATTGCTACACTACTAGACCTCGGGTGCTGACTCTGCAAAAAGTGCAGACTCATTTTCGGGAGTAGAAAACTCCACTGCTACCCTCAGTAGATAGCAGGAGGTGCGCGCGCACATGTTGATCTAAGCATTCTCTCCCACTCCACTAAACGTAGGTATAAATACGAGTGTAAGACAATGTGTCCTTGCTTGTCTCGTAAGAGGTGGCCGTACCCAGCCCCCCCCCCTGGCCTTTTTTGTAGAGTAGACACCGGTACGGCGGTGGACCTCTAGGGAGAGAGAGAGAGAGAGAGAGGGAGCACATCTCTCACTCACCCGTCCCTTATTTTTGGTAAGGGGAGATAGGGGAAAGAGGACTACCTCTTTAAACCCCCCTCTATACTCCCCCGAAATCAAAAAACATAACCATTTACTTAGGTGAGCCTAAGAAAAGAGCCCTGGAATTTCAAATTTCGCGCGCCCACTTGCCTAAGGTGGCATCCATGAGGATTTTGCTCCGTCAAGATAGCAGCACTGAGGTTATCGGTACAAGATGTCTGATGACAGCTGTCAAAAGCACGGGGAATTTTTTAAATTGCCCGCCACCACGTGCGTAAGGTGGCAGCAGTGAGGTTTAGTGCCGTCAAGATGGCGGCACTGAGGTTAGCGATGCTCTGTTGTTTAAAGATTGCGGAAGACAGCTGTCAAAAAGCACATGGCTGTCAAAAAAGCACGTGGCTTTGCTTACAAACATGAGCATGTGGCTTTGTTTACAAACAAGAGCACGTGGTGATGATGTCACGGGTTCAATGACCTTTGCGACGTCAGCAGATGACGTTACGGTCACGTGGTCATAAGTCACAGGGTCAAAGACCTTGGCCGTGATCAATGACCTCCCGCCAAAGTTCAAATTTCCCGCGTTATGACGTCAGAAGTCACGTGACCCGCTTCGTCTCCTCTGATCGGCCCGCTGTGGGACGCACATAGCCCTAGTACTAGTATCATCAAAGGAAAGCTTGTCATTCTCTGACATCGGGAAGAATGGAAAGATAAAAATAGCGTAGTATCTGCATGCTGCACCTGCATGATTTATCTGCATGTTTTCACTATGATTACAGTCTGTTGAGGAGATTAGTACTTCGTGTTAAGTGATGTCGGCGAAATTTCTGACCGAGTTTCACACTGCCAAGGAATAGACTCGAACCTAGGTCATAAGAGCGTGAGGTTGCGCCATATGTGTGGAGCGCTGTGTTTTTTATGATAAAATAGTAATTTGTTGTACTGTGGAATATGTGAATTAGTCCCCAGAAGCGGCCGGGTAACTGAGCCTGATATTTAGAAAGAGATTTGATTCCTTGCTTGTCGTAAGAAGCTGTGTGAAGACTGAAATATTCGTCAAGATAAGGCGGAAGTAAAAGCCCTTGTTTGGTTTCGAGTGCAGAAAGGCGGCTGAGACAAGTCAGTGTCGCGGTTTGTTTAAGATTTTTGTGAGTCTGGGAGTCTCTCACCCTCCCGTCGGCCAGGTCGTTGACATAGTTTCCTCTTTTTTTTTGGTATTTTGCCTTACGTCGCACCGACACAGATAGGTCTTATGGCGACGATGGGACGTGAAAGGCCTTAGAATGGGAAGGAAGCGGCCGTGGCCTTAAGGTACAGCCCCAGCATTTGCCTGGTGTGAAAGTGGGAAACCACAGAAAACCATCTTCAGGGCTGCCGACAGTGGGGTTCGAACCCACTATCTCCCCGATGCGAGCTCACAGCTGCGCGCTCCATAGTTTCCTCATCCCAGAGGGTGAGCGGCCATTTTTAAAAGCCGCATGCAGTATTTCCTTCATTTGCTTCCCAGATGAGATTGATGTATATGACTGAGAATTTACACTGACTGAGCAAATGTCATGGGATAGCGGAGCACTGATGCGCAGGTGTGTTGTCTGCTCATCACACGCCCCCTGTGCCAGCGGCAGTTATATAGAAGACCTTGTGAGCAGTGGCTGTGCATGTGACAGGTGTAACATGGAACGTTGTCGTGAGCTGACATCGTTCGAACGGGGTATGGTGTTCGGTGCCCGACGGATGGGAAGTGCGATTTCGGAAGTGGTTCGGGAATTCGGCTTCACACGATCAACCGTGTCCAGGGTGTATAGTGAATGGTTGAATGCGGATGTCACCGTCCACAACAGACGAACGACCGGCCGTCCAGCCTCCCTTGATGACCGTGACCGGCGACGTCTGAGACGGATTGTCAATAGTGACAGACGGGCAACCGTGCAACAAATCACTGTTCAATTCAACACAGGCCGTGCTGGACACGTCTCCCAGTGGACAATCCGTAGGAACATGGGTTCTGTGGCGTATGGGAGCCGGCGCCGCACACGGTTGCCACTGTTTACCCAACGTCATCGGGCACAACGACGCACATTTGTCGCCAGTCACCAGGGATGGACACTGGAACAATGGCGTAACGTGATATGGTCGGACGAATCACGACTTCAACTGCACCACGCCAATGGGAGGCACCGTGTATGGCGCAGACCGCATGAAGCGATGGATCCCGCCTGCCTCGAAGGTGTGGTCCAGGGCGCTGGTGTCTCTATTATGGTCTGGGGTGCATTTTCCTGGTATGGAATGGGCCCCCTAGTTGTTCTGGAAGAGACTTTGAAATGGTACGCGGTATGTTGAGCTGCTCGGAGACCATCTCCACCCTTTTTTTGCCTTCCAGCGCCCAGACGGTTCTGCGGTGTTTCAAAATGATAACGCGCCTCCACATCGATCCACGTCGCCCGGGAATGGTTCCAGAAACATGCAGCGGATGTTCAACTACTGCCATGGCCACTCAGGAGCCCCGATATGAACCCTACCGAGCATATCTGGGATGGCCTGGAACGCAGGCTCTGTGCCATGGATCCTGCACCCACGAACAGGCCAGCATTGGCGGCCGCTCTGCAAACGATTTGGTGTTAGCTGCGTCCAGAGGACTACCAGGGACTTATCGACTCACTTCCACGGCATTTCACTGCAGTTCGCAGGGCCAGAGGGGGCCCCACACGCTATTAGGTGACTACCCCATTACATTTCTAAGTCAGTGTACTTTTCTTTTGCCTGTCTATATTTATGTTACACAACGTGTGATATTTTTGTGTATTATTTGATTTTATGTTTGATCGTTAGATTGTCTGGTAACCATTAAGATTACCCAGGGGTTGTGAGTTAAAGCTCATCCAATTTTTGTGGAATCGTGCCGCAAGTAACTTCTGTGCTTTTTTGTTGGGATTTAAGTGCGTTTATTTTTTATGATTATATGGCAAATATGTCCCAAATGCAAGGGAAATTTAGTGTAAATTTATTTCTGCGGTACGTCGCTAATCCAAGCATAACGATTCATGTTCTAGGTCTAAGGGTGTTGTACACTAAAGGACCAGTTCACTAGTTCATCCCTCAGCACATCGCCATCGTCACTCAAATTTCTAATGTACGCCGTCTTTGGCACTTTTTCTCGCACCATGAGTACATCAGATTGTAAATTACATTGTATTTAATTGTGATTAAAGAATTGACTATGCCTTCGTCAATTAAATAGTTCGAATTTCACGAAGTTCCCCATTTATAATAATAATATAGTTGTATACCTGTCCTATCAACACTCTCGTCGCAAGAGCACGATACGAGTTCTCTCCGGCGGTTAGTTCGGTGTATTTTTATTCCTTCGGATAGGTAAGCAGGTAAGTTATGAACCCACCATCTTTTCCGTGATTTATCCATGTACTCAGCCCCTACTGTGTATAATACGGAGCTAGCTGACCGTGCGGTAAAGGTCCCGCAGCTGTGAGCTTGCATTCGGGACATAGTGCATTCGAATCCCACCGTCGGCAACCCTGAAGATGGGTATCATTGCTTTCCCATTTTCAAGCCAGGCAAATGATTGGCTGTGACCTAATTAAGGCCACGGGCACTACCTTCCCATCCTTGCACTTTCCCATCCATCCGTCGCCGAAATCCTTCGATGTGTTAGTGCGATGTGAAAAAAGTTGCATACAAAATCAACTATGTATTCGGTATGATAAATCTGTGTGCTTTATGAGACGTGAGAGGGCATTCCTAAATTGGGTATTGGAACCTATTTTACCGCGCGAGTTGGTCATGCGGTTTAGGGTCATGCAACTGTGAGCTTGTATCTGGGAGATAGTGGCTTCGAACCCCACTCTCGGCAAACCCCAAGATGGTGTTCCGTGGTTTCCCATTTTCACACCAGGCAAATACTGGGTCTGTACCTTAAATAAGGTCACGGCCGCTTCCTTCCTACTCCTAGGCCTTTCACATCCCATCGTCGTCATAAGACCTGTCTGTGTCTGTGCGACGTAAAGAAAATGGTAAGAAAAGTGGTACCTATTTTCGTGCATTCACAATTTTACTGCCCAAAATTCGATTTTATGTTTTCGAAATTCCAGTACCAGCTGAACATTGACAAGAACTAGAAGCAGTTAATACACATAATCGTGTACTCGTCTTCGTTCTCATAGGAAAGATAAGGTAACTTTTTAGAATGCCTCTCCGTATATTCACAATAATATTGTTGCTAGATATTATACTGTAGCACTACATCGTATTATGAGCATAGACTTGCGAAGACCATTGCTGCCTATCCAGACGCCCTTCAGATATTGGAGTTTCGTGTGATCAACGTAAATACAAATAATGTGCTAACTGAAGTATTATGAATAAAGTGGGAGATACAGAAATGAATGGCTTTTCATTGCATTACATCAAGAAAACTGTTACAGTATTCACTGAAATGTTTGGGGTTTTAATGAACAAAACGCACTGGTGGTGAATCCAAATTTTTTTTCAAGTATATTAACTTGTTTTGATCTGGAGGTTCAATATTTCAGAGACCCAAGTCACAGTACAACGGAGCAGCTTTTAGACTGTTCATTTTTCGGATACTGCAGCGACTGTAAAGAATGAGAACAGTCCGTGCTCATTGTAATGCATATGTTTCGAATGAATATTCTACATGCATACTGTGTCACATGTACTCGAGCTGGCTGTAACAGACACAAATATTCCACGGAAATAAATTAAACCAACGCCATTTATGTTGTTATTGTTGCATGTTAACGCCACACACCTCATAGTCTTTTACTTCTTCTCTCACAGCCCACTTTTCTAACTAATAGGTCTACATTTACACTCTTTGTATTGTCTACACAATGCAAGCTTCCCACATGTACAATTCCAAGTTAGTAGCATGTTGTGAAGTATACCAAATATTAGGAAAATGCACACGTACGAAGAAATTTCCCCCATTATTGTATAGATTATAAGGACCGCCCTCTAATCCATACTCTCCTAACTAGGGTTCGTCAGAGAAAATATATTGCCGTATGTAACGATCAAATGAACAGTAGAAAAATAGAAGAAGCAACGAGAGTCTGCTGATGTGTCTCGTATTCACTTAATGCCCTTTTGGGTCCTGGACTTATTTCCCGTCCATAACACCACGATCAAGTCCGATAATGCTTTGATTCCACTGTCCAGACTCGTAGAAGTTGTTTTAATGACAGGACATTCATTCCTTCATGCCTGCGAACGACCGTATGACTGATACTCATAATGGTGACTTGCTTGCTGATAGGGCTTAAGGCAATGTTGAATATTAACCTGAATGGCAATAGTATTCTTTATAATGACTGTGCACCACTTCTTGCTTGATGATGCTTGTAATTTAAAGGGGCCTAACATCTAGGTCATTGACCCTGCACCACTTCTAACCTAACAACTTGTCCAGATGTATTTTGGAGATTTCCAATGTTTTTGAATGGCCTCCCTACTCACCCGACATCAGTCCAATAGGGTACCCTATTGAATTTTTGTAGGGATAAATTATGCAATAAAACTCTAGATACCCGTATACACCACTCGCATCTATGCTGCTCCATAACCCTCATTGATCACCTTTGTTGACTTCTACAGTAATTTGGATAAATTAATGACGCGCCGTGCAGTTGACGTGCTGGAATCGAAAAGAATATCTAAAAATTATTTGATAGGAGGTAATAAATAATTGAAGATATTTGAAGAAGTAGTACAGTAATGTATATCCATACCAATATCTTCAGGGTGGAGGAAGCAATGGACGCTTTCTTTAAGGATTTCTATAACAATATTACTTTGTTAGCCACATTGGTGGAGTGATGCAATACCGCTTAGGGCTTCATAATTTTCTAACCATTGTGCACATCAGTGATAATTATCATATAATATATATTTCTTGTCAATGTTAATATTCTGTTCAAAAATTGAACGTTTTTGTTCCAGGAGAGCGGAGAAGTGCGATCTTCCTAACCACACTACGAACTAAGCTCACAGGACAAAACATTAGTCACTCTAGTGCGCACGTTAAGCCTGTACAGGTGGCGCATCGAACGAGTCCCGAGCTCAACCGCACACGCAATGACTCTACCTGAGCAAAAGGCAGTAGCAATCAGTGAGACATTGATGATTTAAGCGGACAGTGTACGTCAACATAGATAGATGTATGGATGTGACGGGGTGGCAAAGAGAGGCAATCGTGTTTGGCCATACCCATGACCATACGGAGCGTCAAGTTGCTGGATTTGTTGGTGTCTCGCAGCGGACTGTTCAACGTGTCTACAAGCAGTGGTGCATTACACGTGGCCACGAAACATGATGTCAGAATTGTGATAGGAATAAGATCCTGACTGAGACGGACAGGAGACGTGTTTCCACGTCTTGTGAATCAAAGTCACTTCCAAACCCGACAGGAATTGCTGCAGTCAGTGCATAAAGATCCATCCCAACCTGTTAGCGAGAGAACATTGAGACGGGAACTGCATGCAATGAACACCTGGAGTCGGTCACCTCGCAAGAGGCCTGTGCTCACACAAGTATAAAAAGCTGCGCGTCGCAATGAGCTAGATATCATCGAACGTGACAGTAGCTAACTGGCGGAACGTAATGTGGTCTGACGAATCACGTTTTGCCTGAATTCCAAAAGCGCAAGTTGTCGAGTGCACCGAAGGCCGAATGAAGCATTACATCCTGGATGTGTGCAAGGTCAGGTTCAAACCGGAGGTAGGTCTGTGATTTTGGAGGATGGTTTTCGTATAATAGATTGGGACCACTCACCGAGCTTACCCTAACATGAACCAGCATGTTTACTTAAACATTCTGGATGATCAGGAGTGCCTTTCAGTCAACATCTGCTTGATGTGTATACTATTGATACCTTGATTCTTCAAGATGACAACAGCAAAATTCATCGGGCTGGACACATATGTGACTGCTTTTATGAACATTCCCACCCTATTACATTTCGACTGGCCTGTAAAATCACCTGACCTGAACCCCCAATGAAAAATCTGTGGGACATGTTGGAACAGCGGGTAAAACGCCGACATCAGCATCCCCGCTATTCGGGTGAATTGCGCGATCAAATCCTCAGCGAGTGGCTTAACCTGGATGCAACGTACCTGCACAACTTTGTGGACTCACTTCCTAACCGAATCCAGACAGTTATTAAATCCAGAGGAGTAGTTACAAGGTACTAAATGATGCTTGTAATGATTTCTCCAGGGGTGACTTTTTTTTGTCCTGCGATCTTAGAATTCAAACGGTTCTATGAGCACATGTAGAGATATTTAAACTAACTCTACTAAACCAATATACAATCACCTTCTTGGTAGACTTGTTTAATGTGAAAATTACTTCCAACTCGGAACCCAAACTTTCATGTGCAACACCCTCTATTATTATTATTATATGTAATGTTTGAGTATAAAATTTTATTACTAGTATTAGTGTCTTAAATTAGGAAATGAGTTGGCATAAGAAAAGGTTATCTTTTATTTATTTTTTATTTTTTTTTTGCTTATGGGACAGGGGAGGGCTAGAAGTGGAAAAAATCGGTCGTGGCCTTAACTAAGGTACAGTCTCAGCGTTTGCCTGGCGTGAAAATTGGAAATTACTGAAAACCATCTTCAGGGCAGCTGACAATGAGTTTCGAACCCACTATCTCCCGAATGCAAGTTCACAGCTGCGCGCCCCTAACCGCACAGCCAACTCGCTTGGATAAGTACTACATACACAACATTGCTAGAATAAGTTAATCTCGTATCTGCACAGGGCGATATTTCTTAAGGTAACCATTAAATTCCCCCAGTCCTCTGGTGGAAGATTAGGAGGACTTCCCGATTACTCACGGTGATAGCACGCACAGCCGATGTTATTCTGACCCAGCTTCCCTGCCAGCAGTCTGAGCTGAGGTAATGATCGTGTGTGCGTATCTGCTCCTCGCTTCGTAAGCGATAGATTTTTCCCGTGTATCAATCGAGTTGGCTACGCGGTTTGAGTCATGAACCTGTGAGAATGCATTCGGGAACTCCGGCAGCTCCGTAGATGGTTTTCAGTGGTTCCCATTTTCGCACATTAAATTACGGCATGGCCGATTCCTTCCTTCCTTCCTTCCTTCCTTCCTTCCTTCCTTCCTTCCTTCCTTCCTTCCTTCCTTCCTTCCTTCATTCATTCCTTCCTTCCTACTTCCTTCCCATCCCATCGCCTCCGAAAGACCTGTCTATGTTGGAGCGACGTAAAACAAATAGCAAAAATTATTTTCAGTTGACAGCGTATCAACTGACTACTGAACAGTGTATTTTCATGTGTTGCAAATCCCTAAAGCACGAATTAGCTGGAAGAGTAAGAAGGGAATTTCGTGATGACTTTTGCGATGCACGAGTTTCAACGCGGCATGGAATAAGAAGACTTGTGAGTAAATTCAGTCGTGTGGGTCCAGCGTCATATCAGAAAGATGAAAAGCTGCTGGATATTCAAGACTCTAGAGCAATCCTCCAGGAAATGCTTAAGGGTACCTGCGCAACAAGCTCATTTTTCTTATTCGCTGCACAGAGGGCAACGAGAAAATTGAAATTTAGACTGTAGAAAGTAACTGAGTTGCAAAGTTTAAGCCGAAGAGATTCTGCCACTAGAATAGACTATTGCAATGGTTTCTTCAGTCAGCGAACAGTGCTGACATAAACTCGGTCTGATGAGGCGTGGTTTCATTTGAATGGGCGCATAACTGTACAAAATAACTTGTACTGGTCCCGTGAAAACCAAAGGCTAATTCATGAAACTCAACCTCACGTCCCTAAAATTGATGTTTAGAGCGCCATTAATGCAGGACCAATTATTCACAAGAGACCGTTTACTCGGATCTTTACACTGAGTTAATCCTGAAAGTTCGGTTCGCCCGGAAGGACATGGGTTCGAATCCCCGCCAGGAAGTCGCAAAATTTAAGAAACGAGATTTTCACTTCCGGAAGTGCATATGGCCCTGAGGTTCACTCAGCCTACACCAAAAATGAGTACCAGGTTAATTCCTGGGGTCAAAGGCGGACGGGCTTAGAGCTAACCACTTTACCCCATCACGTGCCGAGATTAACAGTGGTGGAAGCCTTTACCTTCCACTCCTCCAAGGGTCTTCATGGCCTGTATGGAGGTGACTTTGCTTTGCTTTGATCCTGAAAGTTCCTCCTCTTCCTCTACTGATTGAAGAGGAAAGGACACTTGAGTACTTTCCACAAGATGGGATTCCAGCTTATCAGAGAATAGAACGAACCCAGAACAAGCCGTTGAAATTGCCTATGTCCAGGCGCCAGCCGAAACACGTTGTGGTGATGTTTTCAGCTGACAACCGGCGCAAGGTTCCTAATATTCACGCTGGGAAGTGAGCAAGCCTAGCGGTTCATAAGGTCAAGTCAAGACGAGCTCAAAGATCTTGGGCCACGTTAGTAACGAATACCTGTGTTCACTTCAGTGCCGTTACATGCTCGTTCAACACGGATATTCTACGTGAAGTCCAGAGTAAATTTAAAACCAAATTTTACGCATTAAAAGAAAAGAGTGCTGGGAAGAGTGAAGCATGTGCACGATTTTATGTTGTTATGGAGGACAGGGGGCAGAAAACAGAATTTTTGCACTGCAAAATAGGAAAGTGCCTCTTAAAAACCTCGAAAACCAGTACACTGACAAAACGCTCGTTCTCCTTCAAGTCAGGTGAGTGCTTCATGCAGTCGTGTTATTCCCAGCTCTACGAGATATCAAATAACAGCGGATTGTATTAAAATGTGTGCCTTATAAGTTACATACGCCCTTTCAACGAAATCAAATGGCGTATGCCTTTTAGTGCCGGGAGTGCCCGAGGACAAGTTCGGCTCGCCAGGTGCAGGTCTTTTGATTTGACTCCCGTAGGTGACCTGCGCGTCGTGATGAGGATGAAATGATGTTGAAGACGACACATATACCCAGTCCCACTGTCAGTGAAATTATCCATTTATGGTTAAAATTCCCGACCCGGCCAGGAATCGAACCCGGGACCCCTGTGACCAAAGGCCAGCACGCTAATTATTTATCCATGGAGCCGGACGCCATTTCAATGTTGTGTCAGGTATAGGGTTTCAATTAGTAGCGAAAGAATATTAATTAATATAGGAAAAGACTTTGGTTTAGTAAATAGGTCTGAGGGGTTACCGCACCGGACAACTGTATCCCGGCGATAACTCTGGAATACCGGAAGTTAGTGACGCCATGCAATGTTATTCCTTGTCTCAACTATAGACATGAGGACGGATTATAACAAAAATAATAATATAATTTCCCTCACGGTTCACTAAATTAATGACTGGAGAGTACTTATAACCTGCCTCTTCCCCAGTACACCGAAGTCTGGTGAAAATATTACGAATAATAATTGACCTATGAATGTGCTGCGTTAGAAATTAAGCTGCCAGATTTGCAAAGGGTTATGTTTGAAATAGATCAAGGTGCGAATATTAGGAAGGCCTTAACGGTTCACAAAAGCTGTACGCGAATACATTGTGTTTTTACAATTTGCTTTATGTCGCACCGACAGAGATAGGTCTAATGCCGACGATGGGACAGGAAAGGGCTGGGAGTGGGAAGGAAGCGGCCATGGCTTTTACTAAGGTACAACTCCAGCATTTGTCTGGTGTGAAAATAAGAAACCACGGAAAACCATCTTCAGGGCTCCCGACAGTGGGGTTCGAACCCACTATCTTCCGAATACTGGATAGGCCTACTGCCTACACTGTAGCTATCGAGCTCGGCAATATATTTTGTGAACCGAGCTCGATAGCTGCAGTCGCTTAAGTGTGGCCAGTATCCAGTATTCAGGAGATAGTAGGTTTGAACCCCACTGTCGGCAGCCCTGAAGATGGTTTTCCGTGGTTTCCCATTTTCACACCAGGCAAATGCTGGGGCTGTACCTTGATTAAGGCCACGGCCGCTTCCTTCCCATTCCTAGGCCTTTCCTATCCCTTCGTCGCCATAAGACATATCTGTGTCGGTGCGACGTAAAGCAAGTAGCAAAAAAAGAAATTATCATAAAATGGTAACGTTTCTATCTCCGTGGTTTTGCCGGTTAAAGATGCTGTCTGTGCCTGATAAAGAGTAAGTTCTAAACGAAGCCAGATTTTTGTGTAAGGTTTTTAGTGAAGGTAAATAAACGTATTCGTTCTTCATACGTTCATAAACGTGTTATCAAAACAGCCAACGAAACGTCCAAATGTATTGTAGTCGCAGGCAGTCCCATTTTTCTGCTTGATGTAAAAGTGTGAATAAAACAGGAACTTCAGAGCTCTAGCAAAGAACGACCTAAAAAAGTAAGTCGTTTCAAGCGATGGAAAAAATGGCTTGCGAGAAACGCCCTTGGATGAAGTTCTTCTCTAGATGGCTATTGTGCAGAAAGAACCGGGAGACGAGAATTACGTTTTAGGATGGTGGAAAACACAGACTTTCAAGAGTGGTAACAAGATGTTTTGTTTACCAGCAACAAGTGTAGCTAAGGAAGCAAAGTCTTCTCTATCGTCGCCATAAGACCTATCTGTGTCGGTGCGACGTAAAGCCCCTAGCAAAAAAAAGGTCTTCTCCCTACAGGCCATGAAGGCCCTTGGAGGGGTGGAAGGTAAAGGCTTCCACTATCCGTAACCTCGGCACTATATGGGGTAGAGAGGTTAGCTCTACGTCCAGCCCCCTTTGCCCCCAGGAATTAACCTGGTACTCATTTTTGGTGTAGGCTGAGTGAATCTCAGGGCCATGGAAGTGGAAACCTCATTTCTTAAATTTGACGACTTCCTGACGGGGATTCGAACCCACGTCCTTCCGGGCGAACCGAGCACGCCTTTACCGCCTCGGCCAGGCAGCCCCTAACAAGTGTAGCCAGCGAGCACAACTTCAGCCACAAGAGCACGTCAACAACGTATTCCTACTTAGCACCAGGAAGCTGGAAATGTTAAATACTGTATTGATATCCTACCCAAATAAATGTAGATCGCAATTAGCAATGTCCAAACACTTGGACTTATATAAACACTCCATTTGCGTGTTTTTTCTCTTTTAGAAATAGAAAAGGATATTTGGTTCTGACGATGCGAGCTGAAAGGGTCCTTGAAGATGGTGGAGAACATTCGGAAGACCTATTAATTTGTATTTAATATGACTGGCCATCGATGAACATGTACTCACTAATAAACGGTGTATAACTTTTATACAAGGTTTATACACCGTTTATGTGAAATTCGTTAATAATAAACCGTGTATAAGCCTCCTGTGTATACATCTGTTATAGTTGTTCATCGAATTGCTTATACAGACCAGGACCCTTGTATAAGCGTTATATAAAAGTGAGTAGCGGAAAAAGAAACAAGTGAGCAGTTTATTTTCGTGGTACCGGTATTTATTGTCTACAGTAATACAATCGTGGTGAAATATTCGACTTATCCATTTAACATTGAACACACATTCAAAGAATGGACGATAACGTTGATGATCTTCACGATATTTTAAACATAGAAGACATACACCATTCAGAGGTTATGGAGGCTAGACATCTTCGTAAAGTAAAACACTTTAAAGAGACGGAATGACAATGAATAACTGTGAAAGAAATGATGGTTGGGCGTATTTTTGTGTAATGTGTTACTGCTTAATAGGCTTTTGATATTGCGAGTTTATTATACATTATCTGCCCGTACAAAGATCTTTCTCAAATTTGAGTACCTAAAAAATGGGACATATTCCTCGAGATAAAAAATTGCATAACTTGAAAACCATACGTAATATGATTTCCATACTTTGTAGTTGAATACGCATAAATATGATGTATAAATGCCTAATAGAAACTTTTTTATCAAACCTTTCTCTTAAGCTACAAAACAGTTTTTCCTTTCTCCTGAAAAGTAAGGATTTTAAAATTTGTACCCTTTTCAACTCGCCGATTCAATTACAATTGCTTACGTTTTCCGTACTATCTCAGTTAGGAGCTAATGATTTTTTCTTAAGCCTTTCCATTATTTTTTTATTATTTTTTTTTTTGCGTTCATTACACAAGCTAGCTGAAGATATGTTGATATTAGTATAAGCCAATTTTCAGCTGCTTCACTTAGTGTTTCCACTGCCTTTTCGATATGCCGTGCTACTATGCGACTTTCCGGAAAGTTTTGCTCGAAGATAACCAGCAGAAGCGATCATAAAGGCGGTGAACGTGCGAAACACGTCAGTGAACTGCAGGAAGAGATTCCTACGCCTTGGAACGAGTGTATACGTGCTGTATAGTAATACAATGCGTATACATCGTTTATTAGTAAGAAAAATGTAAAACCCTTATACAGGGTTTATTCACTGTATAACTAAACAAGAGTTAAACAACTGTATAAGGACTTTTTATTGGTAAGACGGTCAGTGTATAAGGGGTATACAGTGTATATCTCATCAGTAGCTTATTTTTCACTGTAAGGAAATAGTTTTGATTCTCATGTGTACGCACTCACATAATTTCTGTGCAATATACTTACAATCTGGTTCATAGAATTTCCAGGAAAGTAGTTATAATCATAAAATTAAATGTTCATTCATATAGAAGCTTACTTTCGTGGGAGGATCTTAATTAAAGTGTTACAGAATAAAGGTATTCACCAAAATAACCTCCATGACTACTATAAGAATGTAACTGGTTCATGAGATGGCACAGTTATTAGGCTCCTACACTAGAGACACATCGCTGGGGCTGAACCTTAATTAAGGCCGCGGCCGCTTCCTTCCCACTCCTAGCCCTTTCCTATCTCATCACCGCCATAAGACTTATTTGTGTGGTGCGACGTAAATCAAATAAATAATAATAAATAGAGTCATATGAAATGAAATGGCGTATGGCTTTCAGTGTCGGGATATGTCCGAGGACTTCGGCTTACCAGGTGCAGGTCTTTTGATTTGACTCCCTTAGGCATCCTGCGCGTCGTGATGAGGATGAAATAATGATGGAGACGACACATACTCCCAGTCCTCGGCTCAGGGGAATGAACCACTTATGGTTAAAATTCCCAATCCTGCCGGGAATCGAACCCGGCACCCCTGTGACCAAAGGCCAGCACGCTAACCATTTAGCCATTGAGCCGGACAATAGAGGCATATCATCAGTCTTGATAACATTTTTAGCGTTCTAGAAAGCTGCTGCTCGGCTCGAGACCCATAAGTGAAGGCAGGTCAAAACGCTTCCCTCAGCCCTATTTCTTGGCTAACTGACCGGTGCCGTTCTCTTACTGTAGCTCTCCAATTGTCCTCATGATATTTTCCAGACTTCCTGGCTCTTCTAGATTGCTTTCCAGTACCAGGAATCAAACCTGGCCGCGAAGGAGGAGCTAGAACACTATCCTATGACTACGGCGGTAGTCAATCTTGATTATTACAACTACATTATTTACAGCAAATAATACCGATTATCACCTCCGTTTAACCCATAAGGAAATGGTGCAAATTGTTAGTGAACGCATCACACCAATAATCGACCACTCAGAAAGCCTGATGTTACACCAGCCTTAGCAAGCTCAGCCTGGAAAGGAAACCAAGCCCTGTTAGCCGAGCTGCCTTGATGTGGCCCACCTGACACAAGCCCAGCCTCGCTCTGTACTTCAAGCTTAGCTTAGCTGGCAGACACACGTACGAGCCCAGCCGAGCCTGAGACCGCTTACTTCTCATCCCTACACCTCATGCGGCACGAACTCAATGACTGCAGTGCGTAACGTTTTTGGGCAACGAGTAGGGCCTAATTAGCACAGGTTTATGGCCTGACCGTAGTCCCAATTTAGCACCCTGAGATTTTTATTTGTGGATTAGTCAAAGGATAAGGTATATGAATGTAATCCACACACAAATTAATAACTCAAAGATGGAATCCGTTGTGAAATTCTCAAAATTCCAGCGGCTGAGTTACAAGGGATGAACAGGAATATCGTTTCATGCTACTTGAACTGACACTAAGAACACGACGAAGACCCAGTGCGGTGGATTTGGTCAAAACTAACAAAGACAGCCAGGAACTGGACCCGGGCCTCTTACAGATAACACACATATAATAGACGCAAATAAATAAAAATATAACAGGAATAAGGGCAAGAACATAAATTTATTATGAAGAGAAAATCAGAAGGGTCGCATAGGCGAAACAAGGGGGCCAAAATTCAAATAGATAATATTAATCATACGTGGCCCATAATCAAAATACACAAGATTCACTCTCTGTCGCACCTTCACACTCGCTTACCTTGATAAAAAGAACGTGATGAAAAGTTAGGTACAAGGGCCTGGCATCCACCATCATTAAATGAAGAACATAAATTTAGGTGGGTACAAAGTACTTCTTTTATGCATATCAGGTCTAAACAACCATAAGTTTAGGGAGTAACAGCACCTTATCATAACATTCTCCCTTTCAATTCCTCAGGTAAAGCTCTCAACAATAAAAATCCACGTCCCCCCGAGAATACAAGATCATTAAGTAGTAAGGTAAGGGTTATTCTGCCCGAAGGCAGGTCCGAACCTCCGCAGAGGTGTTCCTGAGCCGGAGTTTACGTGCGGTAGGGTGGCCAGTTCCTTTCCGCTCCTCCATTCCCTTACCCCCACCAACAGCGCGTGGCAACCCATCCAACTCCTGACCACGCCCAATGTTGCTTAACTTCGGAGATCTCACGGGATCCGGTGTTTCAACACGGCTACGGCCGTTGGCATCATTAAGTAAAAGTGCTTAAAACGGCAGAAGAGGGAAGGGTGCACCGAGCTCGTAAAATTAAAGCAAAGAGAAAAGGGGAAGTTACCATTGTTTCACGCCAAACAACTAAGATAAAATGGAAAGCCATCCCGCAAAGAATAAAACATATTAAACTAGAAAATAGGTAAATAAAGCTAATGACGGCAATGTGAAACGAACAATTAATTAAACTAGTAGACACAAAAGGTGTCACGAATCCAAGCGTCAGAACCACCCACGCTCACACAGAGACCAAGGGGTTAGGTCGCCGAATATAGGTACGTATAAGAACGTCAACGCACAGCACATAACAAAATAAACAACCGCTCTCGAGCTCAGACAATATGAACCAGAAAGTGTTCCATCTTAAAGAGACGGAGTGTGTCCAACACCAAAACACACAGAAACAGGCCAATCACGTTGTTAGCTTGTATTCATACCACGCCTATTTAAGTGGACATGAATTATACAGAACACGCGATAAATTAATACAACATGAGCTCAAGAGGAGTGTTAATGAAACGACATGAGTAAAAGGTCTAGGACGGCACACAGCAAACAATCACATACACACACACATGAATCCGTATCACCTTCTGTTCTCTAAACAAACATAGCGAATCGGTAAAGGAAGTTACCGAAGGAAGCGTGTCAAATCAAAGTCAACACACAAATAAATTAGAAACACACGTAATGAGGGAAGCCTTCCTAACGCAACCATGGTGAGCACAGAACGAAGCAATAATAAAACCAAGAGAAGATTGAAGAAAAATAAATACCTCAATTACATAAGCAATTAACATTCTCGAAATGCCGAGATATGTACAAAGACATCTTGAATCTGTTAAAATATCTTTTATATGCCACAAAGACGACTTGGAAATCCAATCCTTCCATCTTCTCAAGTCAAAACTCCCCGCACATCCAACCAGAAAGATAACCCAACAAGACGGGGCAGAAAAGAAATGCTTTGAACTATGCTAACGCGTGAGGTGCTATCTACCGGAATAAGGAAAGATTACGTAGTGGTAACAACACATGATGGTAAAGATTAACAGTTCACAATAGGTACAAGATTTCGCTAGGAACGTGAAGACTTCAGAAAAGGCAAACGTACCATAAAATGATGTGGTGCGGTTGATAATCTGCAAGTCTGTAGGATAATGGAGAGCACTTGCACCATTTGCTCTGATGTGGTAAGTAGTTAGTCATATTATTTTAAATTTAATTATTCCATAATAGTTTCTGAATTTACTACGGGAAGGCGGTATGCTCATAAACACGTATTCACGTTTCTTTAACACTACGAACGCAGTTAATTCGTACCGTACCTGTTGTAATGATAATAAATAACGTGAATGATTTTACGACCCACTAACTAGTTTTACGGTCTTCGGAGACGCCGAGGTGCCGGAATTTTCTCCCTCAGGAGTTCTTTAACGTGCCAGTAAATCTACCGACACGAGGCTGACGTATTTGAGCACCTGGGCCGGTATCGAACCTGCCAATTTGGGCATAGGAGGCCAGTGCTCTACCGAGCTATTCATCCCGGCATACCTGATGTAAACTTAAGTTTATGTGACATTAATTTTAAGGTTTGAACGTTTCGTTGAACATTCTACAGTAGAAGCAATTGAGTATTTGAAATTACAGTTTACACACTTTAATTGAGAAATGTACCACTAGATGCCAGCAAGAGTTAATAGTTCCAACTGCTGCTGTTTGTCTTTCCTGCTGCATTGCAAATCACGCTATATAAAGGTAAGTTTTACTTCTATTTCCCCTGTTGAACTTGCAGTATTGTTTATAAGTAGGAATGATACTTTCATAGTTACAGTATATTACGATCGTTGGAGCATAAGTCATGCCAAGTATTTTTTCCCTCACACTTGCAAGTGCTATTGTTGGGAGATCAGAAGAATGCACATGCCCGGTGAGGCACGGGGAGAAGGGGTTTCCACCAGCAGAACCAGTGACGCAATGGTTACCATAGCAACTCCACTACTACCTAGGCGACTTTATATTATCTTCTACTGGCAGCTCTTCGCTCTTGTCAATTGTAATCCAGGAAACTGCAAAGTGTGAGTCAATGTTTTCGTGTAGCAGATAAGAGCCGATCTGTCTTGGCAGAACAGGAAGTTCGTGCTTGCAGACCACATTCCACATTCTGGCATTCTTCTCATCTCTACACAGTACTATACAATGGTCATATATCCTGGAAAGCATGGCACTCACAGTACATGGACACAGCACGAGATGGCGGTACGAAGGGCAGGTACCACGCACAAGGCGATGGGACAGTACTAGTGAGTCATGCTTCCGTGCAGAACGGTTGTGACGAAGTGTGCGTACATCTAACTGGCCGTTCTTCGGAGGCGCAGTGCCAAAGAATATCATAGAGAACTTGTGAAATCTATGGCGTATAATGCCCTTCCGTATCGAACCACTGAGAGATGGGCAGCAGCATTTCAGCACGGACTTGAAACAAGCAGGGAAGTCCAACGGTCTGGAAGACCTGTTCGTGTCCGGACTGATGTGTCACTTGCAGTAATTAGCCAGGGTATAGACATGGACAGAAAATAGAGACTAATTGAGTCACAAGCCGGAACAGGCATTAAAAAAACGAAGTATTCAGAGAATTTTACGGGAAGTACCTTCATCTGCGTAAAATTGCATCACGGTCGGTGCCACGTGCAGTCACTGACGTGCAAAAGTGGACACTCGACAACTTGGCATGTTACCAGTAAGAAGGCGAGCAAATAGTGGAGAGAATAGTGACCGTTGGATGAGTTTTGGGCCAGGGCGTATGAACCAGAGCTCAAACGCCTATCTGCAGAATGACGAAATGCTGGATCATCAAGCTGACGGAAGTTCCGGCAAAAAAGCCTTTCCCCCGTGAAGCTGATATTTATTGTGGGACGTGATAGCGTGTCATTTCGTTCCACATTGCACATCAGTGACAGCAAACGTACTATAGAACATTCCCAAAGAGACTGTTACGCCGTGCCATTAGGGACAAGCGCCCGGATATTCTGAACAATGTCACCCTTCTCCATGACAACGCCAGACCACATGGAGAAGAGACTGTACGGAAGCAAATTAAGCGCTGGGGGTGGGAAGTACTGGGACAGCCGTTATACTCACCAGACATGTCCCGTGCGATGTTGACCTCATCCACAAAGTGAAGAACCATCGCGTGGGAGGCGGTTTGAGACACGAGGGAAACGTTGCTAACGCTGTGAAATATGAGATTGCAAGAAAAAAGCATAGTGAGGAGAATTGAATAAGAAATCTCCTGCAAAGTTGGCAACATGTTGTGAAAAATCTAGGGGACTGCGTTGAGGGTTTACCATAAAGGTTCCTATACTCTCTGGGAATAAATATTATGTATCACAAGGATTTCATGGCTGACACATTTCTAGATTTATATCCTACACCTGACAAACCTACTCGGCACTATTCATATATTTCACTGCACCTCAAGCTTCCCACTCCCATCTGTATAATTTCCATTCGTCTGGAAGATCACACATTCGGACGAAAAAGAAAAGATTCACTACTGATCTGCATTTAGGGCAGTCACCCAGGTGGCAGACTCCCTATCTGCTGTCTTTCTAGCCTTTCCTTAAATGATTGCAAAGAAATTGGAAATGTATTGAACACCTCCCTTGGTAAGTTATTCCAACCCTAACTCCCCTTCCTATAAACCACTTTTGCCCCAATTTCTCCTATTGAATTCCAACTTTATCTTCATATTGTGATCTTTCCTACTTTTAACGACACCACTCAGATTTATTCCTCTACTAATATAATTCCACGCCATCTCTCCACTGACAGCTCGGAACATACCACTTTTCGAGTAGTTCGTCTCCTTCCTCCCTAGTCCTCCCAGCCCAAACTTTGCAACATTTTTGTAACGCTACTCTTTTGTCAGAAATCACCCAGAACAAGTGAGCTGCTTTTCTTTGGACTTCTTTCCATTTCTTGAATCAAGTAATCCTGGCGAGGGTCCCATCCACTGGAACCATACTCTATTTGGGATCATACCCAGAGACTTATATGCCCTCTCCTTTACAACCTTGAATACGAAATCTCTGCAACGTTGTCAAAGTGTTGTGAAAAATCAAGGGGACAACTCCCATAAATACCCTCATAACCATGTGCAGAGATCTCTACCCTTTATTTACAATCCCATTTATGTGATTACCCTAATGAAGGTCTTTCCTTATATTAGCACCTAGGTACTTACAATGATCCCCAAAAGGAACTTTCACCCCATTAACGCAGTAATAAAAATTGAGAGGACGTCTCTTCTTTGTGAAACTCAAAACCTGACTTTTAAACCCGTTTACCATCATACCATTGTCTACAGTCCTCACAACATTATGGAGGTCAATTTGCATTGTTCACAATCTTATAACTAATTTATTACTCTATACAGAATAACAACATCCGCAAAAAGCCTTATCTCTGATTACACTCCTTTACTCATATCAATTATATATATAAGAAAACATAAACGTCCAATAATACTGCCTTGAAGAATTCCTCTCTTAATTATTACAGGGTCAGATAAAGCTTTGCCTACTTTAATTCTCTGTGATCTATTTTCTAGAAATATAGCCACCCATTCAGTCCCTCCTTTGTCTAGTCCAACTGCACTCATTTTTTCCAGTAGTCTCCTATCATCCACCCTATCAAATGCGTGAGACAGGTCAATCGCGATACAGTCCATTTGACCTCCTGAATCCAAGATATCCGCTATGTTTTGCTGGAAGCCTTCACGTGGAGCTTCAGTGGAATAACCTTCCTAAACCCGAACTGACTTCTGTCGAACCCGTTATTAATTTTGCAAACATGTCTAATATGATCAGAAAGAATGCATTCACAAATCTTACATGCAATGCACGTCAAACTGCCTGGCCTGTAATTTTCAGGTTTTACGCTTTCACCCTTTCCTTTATACATAGGGTCTGTTATAGCAACTCTCCATTCATTTGGTATAGCTCCTTCATGCCAACAGTATCCAGATAAGTGCATCAGATATGGTACTATATTCCAACCCATTGTCTTTAGTATATCCCCAGGAATCTTATCAATTCCAGCTGCTTTTGTACTTTTCAAGTCTGTATCTTATTGTAAATGTCGTTGTTATCATAGGTATATTTTAATGCTTGTTTAGTATCAGCCACTTCCTCTATCCGAAAATTATCCTTGTAACCAACAATCTTCACATACTGCTAACTGAATACTGCTGCCTTTTTAAGATCCTCACATACACACTCTTCTTGTACATTATTTATTATTGGAATATCCTCCTTGGAACCTGTTTCTGCCTTAAAATACCTATATATATATACTCTCCCATTTTTCACTAAAATGTGCATGACTCCCAATTATACTTGCCATCATGTTATCCTTTGCTGACTTCTTTGCTAGAATCAATTTCCTAGTAAGTTCGTTCAATTTCTCCTTACTTCCACAGCCATTTCTAAATCTATATCTTTCCAACCTGCACCTCCTTCTTAGTCTATTTACTTCTCTGTTATAATATAGTGAGTGTTTACCATTCCTTACCACGTTTAAAGGTACAAACCTGTTTTCACATTCCTCAATAATTGATTTAAACCCATCCCAGAGTCTGTTTACATTTTTATTTACCATTTTCCACCGATCGTACTTACTTTTTAAAAACTCCCTCATTCCTGCTTTATCAACCATATGGTACTGCCTAATAATCCTACTTTTAAGACCTTCCTTCCTATCACATTTATTTTTAACTACGACATAAACAGCTTGGCGATCACCAATACCATCTATTACTTCGGTTTATCTATAGAGCTCATCTGGTTTTACCAGCACTACGATGATTTTGAGGGTTTTTGCTGGAATGAAGATAAGCTATTTTATACTATCGTATGTGCAAGAAGAACCCAGCGGTAAACAATTGTAAGTGATCATAAAACAGTCCAACCTTACTCCGTTCTCCACACTCCCTATCGTATTGGCTCTTACAGTAGTTTACCATTGATCGGAACCGTGGATTCGACTTGCCGTAAATGTAGCAAAATGTGTTCCTCTTTCCGCACTTCTGCAAAGTTAGTGGAATGTAGCTTACGATAGTTTACTTCTGACGTCCAGATTGTACATTGTACATTGACTTATATCAATATTGGCAATGCATAGTGCTAAAATTTTATTTAACTTTCACAGCCATAAAGGGAGGAGAAATAGAGCACTTCTCTGGGACTGACTGGAATGAGTCCGATCTAGAAGAAGAGGAAGATGATCGAAGAAATCATGGTAGATAATATTTTAGAAAATTGCTTTATATACAGTTAGTTTGAATTCTCCATTTACCACTCCTAGATTGCACGTGTACAATTATTATTATTATTATTATTATTATTATTATTATTATTATTATTATTATTATTATTATTATTATTATTACCGGGGTTTCCGTGGAACAGAGGGAGGTGAAAGAAGATGTGGGCTTGAATGGGTCTAACTACGATATAAAAATGAATATAAAACTTTAAATAAAAGTTATATTTCTTTTCAGAAAATCAAACTTATCAACAGTGTATCAGGTATGACAATAGCTGCCTCTGTGGATCCGTGGTAGAGTGTCGGCCTCCGGATCCCAAGATAGCGGGTTCAAACCCGGCAGAGGTAGTCGGATTTTTAAAGGGCGGAAAAAAGTCCATTCGACACTCCATGTCGTACGATGTCGGCATGTAAAAGATCTCTGGTGATACGTTTGGTATTTACCCGACAAAATTAATTAAATCTCAGCCATGGACGCCCAAGAGAGATCCGGTTTACTCTAGGTCCGCTAGATGGCAGACAGAGTAAGCCGGAACGTCGAAATTGACGAGCAGACAGCCAGATGGCGTCAAATCGAAATGTCTGCAAACGGTAGCTGAGGCCATACGATTATTATTATTAGGTATGACAATTTTGATATAAAAATATAAAACCCAAGAATAGTGAATTTAACACTTGAGGGCTTCAAGCCCTAATTTACAACTTCACAATGTCGCCAATATAACGTTTACTTCGACACCATATTCCAGAGCATTTTGCTCCAACTGTTACAATTACGGCCTTCCAAAGGCCCCACATAATATTACATAAATACCAGAAAAGAGCTCACACGCTCTCCATATTTAACCAAGGAGACTGCGCTCCCAATTTCTTACAGCCTACTCAAGGCAACATTACACAAAAATCTTACAATTTCTGGCCTCTCTAGGGCCAACCTACCATTTACAACTTATTTGCATAGGGCATCTATTACCCAAACAACTGGGCCTTCGTGAAAAGGAAGAACAGGTTAAATTACTGGCCCAAACACAAAATGCATGGAGACGTACACTTGCGCTCCTAGAAAACCAAGAATAAAACCCTAATTGGGCTCGCGGCCCGATGATACAGAAGCTAATCCCAAGCTACTGATGTGACTAGAATGAAAGGTTAATTTAATGCTTTACAGAAAGAGAAACAGTTACAAAACCGTAGTCACCCCGAGATAAATTGAAGGGGAACTCAAGAGGGTAACGCACTCTCTATCCCCGATTTATAGTTTAAAACTTTATGAAATTTTACATCAAAAGGAAGAAGTTTACATTTTAGAAATCAAACGGTTACATAGTTAAAGTTTAGAACCTTCCTCTCGGATAAGTTGGCGGAGATAGCTACAAAGATAGAAAACTGGAGGCCATTACCTGGGCTGGTGTACTGCCTGCCGAAGAATGAGGCGCCCCAGCCTCCTGTCTTAACACACACTCAGTAAGTCAACGATCAATAAGACAAGATAGCTTGAAAAGTCGCAGCTTATATACACGAGGGGTTATTTCGAGAAGGCTCTGGACTAAATCCGGACACATCCTCTCATTTTTATTGGATAATCCCAAAGGTACAAGAAGCCTATTAGTTGCTGAAAAATAATTACAGAAAATTTCTGATTAGCCAGATTCAAAAGCTGGAGGAATGAGAAGGAAGTGTTGCAAACCTTGAAGTACTGAAATAAATGAAAGTTAGTTTAGTTGTGAAAACCTATGAACACAAAACTTCTATAAATCACTAGTTCTTCCACCGTGCACCAGAGTGCATGACCACAGGTTTTGTAAGGACATCTATGGAGAAAAGTTCCAACTTCTTGCTGTATACCAAAACAAAATAAATAAATCCAGTCAGTTTAGGAAACATTAAAATAACACAGTACTCTGTTATTTATGAGTGACATCTTCCGATTAATGTCCCAACTTCATGCACTAGTTGTTTCCAGATTTGTATAAGAGATAGCATTCCTTAAGGCGCTTTTTTTAAATGTGCGGAGTTGAGGTGTACCTCCCGGTACAATAATAATAATAATAATAATAATAATAATAATAATAATAATAATAATAATAATAATAATAATAATAATCCAATGGGTAAAATTCTCCATCCATCCTTTATTCGGTTTCTGAGGTGTGTATTAAAATGTTTACGGTACATAGAATATGTGAAGATTTGTGATTTATTTATTTATTTATTTATTTATTTATTTATTTATTTATTTATTTATTTATTTATTTATTTATTTATTTATTTATTTATTTATTTATTTGTCCTCCGAAAACTGCATTTTCCTATTTGTTCTGTTTTCTTAGTCTACTTTTAATCCAGTTCCTTTTAGGATTTACAACCAAGTAATGAGGCGATACTGCAAACAGCCAGGCAAGTGCCTCAAAGGGTACCGGATACCAAAAATAGGCTCGTAACTGAAGTAAGTTGGGAATGTGGGGGCTGACTGTGTTTAGAATTGTGTTGAACTCCAATAGGAGAGCAAGTTGAAAATAAAGTTTTGGTAGAAGGCAATGCTAACGGTCTAGCTACTCGACCACAGTGTGGCAACTGAGACTCGTAACTCGTACGCAGAAAAAAAGAATTCACAATATCACGTGGCATCAGCCTAATAACTCGTCTTCTCCCACAGCCAGGTAGGGTCGCAGGTGCGAACTATGTCACACATGTGGATGTGGTACTGTTTTCGACTGGACGCCCTTCCTGACTCCAAGATTACGTGGAGGGATGTATTCGCTCTACCGGGCGAGTGCAGTTCGTGTGCAACCTCGGCCGAGGTAACACGGCAAGCGGCCAAGCGGTGACAGTGAGCTAGTGAGAAAGACATTGCGACTTGTTAAGTGTTCTCGTTAAATCCTCGGAACTACACCCATGCTCATAAATTAAGGATAATTGCATATTGTGGTGCCACACAACGTGGCACTACACAAGACTGGCGCTAATAGCATAGGCACATAGTGAACACAAACGAAACATATCTGTAAGTCCACGGTATTGGTGATAAGTTGAGTAAACCGTCCCAAAACACATGTGCTACAAAACGCCACTGTTTCCTGCGCATGTACCCCGACATCAATATGGGATATGATCACCATGCACACGTACACAGGCCGCATAACGGGTTGGCATACTCTGGATCAGGTGGTCGAGCAGCTGATGGGGCATAGCCTCCCATTCTTGCACCAGTGCCTGTTGGAGCTCCTGAAGTGTCCTAGGGGTTAGAAAACGTGCAGCGATACGTCGAGAGCAACCTAGACGTGCTCGGTGGGGTTTAGGTCTGGAGAACAGGCGGGCCACTCCATTCGCTGGATATCTTCTCTTCCATGGTACTCCTCCACGATGGCAGCTCGGTGCGGCCTTGCGTTATCATCCATCAGGAGGAAGGTGGGACCCACTGCACCCCTGAAACAGCGGATATACTGGTGTAAAATGACGTCCCGATACAACTGACCTGTTACAGTTCCTCTGTCAAAGACATGCAGGGGTGTACGTGCACCAATTATAATCCCTCCCCACACCATCAAACCACTACATCCATACAGGTCCCTTTCAAGGACATTACGGGGTTGGTATCTGGTTCCTGGTTCACGCCAGATGAGAACCCGATGAGAATCACTGTTCAGACTATACCTGCACACGTCCGTCGACCACTGTTCCAATGACCATGTACTGTGTTCTTGACTCCTGGCTTTACGGGCTCTCCTGTGAACAGGGGTCAGTGGAATGCATCTTGCAGGTCTCCGGGCGAATAAACCATGTCTGTTCAGTCCTCTGTAGACTGTGTGTCTGGAGACAAGTGTTCCAGTGGCTGTGACAAGGTCCTGAGCAAGGCTTCCTGCAGTACTCCGTGGATGTCTGCGGGTACTGATGGTGAGATATCGGTCTACTTGTGGTGTTGTACACTGCGGACGTCCCGTACTGTAGCGCCTGGGCACGTTTCCTGTCTGCTGGAATCGTTGCCATAATCTTGAGGTCACACTTTGTGGAACACGGAGAGCCCGTGCTACGACCTGCTGTGTTTGACCAGCCTCCAGTCGCCCATAACGTTATCAATATGTGTTCGTTGAGCCACCTTCACCACACAATCACCATTATCACGTCTGAAAACATCTGCACACTTACTCGCTGCACCGAACTCTAACATGCACCAACACACCTCTAAGTATTTGGACTGCTGCCAGCGCCATCGTGCGACGACCGCAGGTCAAATGCACCACATGGTCATACCCCGAGGTGATTTAAAACCGCAAACCTCCCACCATAGCGTTGTTTCACCATGTATCAGCATTATCCTTAATTTTTGAGCATGAGTGTAGTATCAGTACTAATATGGCAGGTATACGGAAAAATACTATTAAATGCGTGTTTGAGGATAGAAATAATAGGCCTACTCCACTGGAAATTCATCGTTGGAGAGGAACAGAACTCAAACTTAACAAGGACCAAATTATAGCAATTCAACTTCATAATGGGGAAAATGCAGTGTATATTAAATTAGTCTCTGTTGTACTATATGGAAACTTATTATCGCGGCATGAAGGCATGAAAGTTTTCCGTCTTTCTAATGGTCTTTCAACTAATGTGACAATTACTTCTGCGGACACCTCTACTAAGCGAGTGCGTGTATCCAACTTACCACCTGGAGTAAACAACGAACGGCTTGCCTGCGTGCTGTCAACTTACGGGCTGCTCAAGGACATTCGGGACGAGAAGTGGAGTGACCCTTACGAATTTTCTGACGTGAGTAACGGCATTCATGTTGTCAATATTGAACTTAGGTACCCTATACCCACTCAACTAACTGTTAATGACAGTAGAATTCTCCTAACGTATGAGGGCCAAATAAAATAATATTTTACTGTAAAGAAACGACGCATTTACAAGTAGACTGTCCGCATCGTAGAAGCCGACCGGCTTTGAACGTCAGGCAGCTGACATACAGCACTGTGTTGACTGCTTCTGACGGAACTGGTAATATAAGTAACATTACTGAGACTGGTGGAGACGTTAGTTCACCACCACTTCCTGGCTTAGAAGACCTTAATACTTCACATGCAGATCTCACGAACTGCTTGCCTACGTGCTGTCAACTTACGGACTGATCAAGGACATTCGGGACGAGAAGTGGAGTGACCCTTACGAATTTTCTGACGTGAGTAACGGCATTCGTGTTGTCAATATTGAACTTAAGTAACCTATAGGCCTACCCATTCAACTAACTGTTAATAACTGTAGAATTCTCCTAACGTATGAGGGCCTGGAACCAGCTGTACAGCACATTAACACAGATGAACCACCTTTACATACACAAGATATTGAAGAAGTAGTACTAGAACCTTACGCTGAGGGACACACGCATAATACACTGACAGGCCAGAATGTTGAACAGGGACAAGAGAATAGCAAACTTAATGTTAATGCGGCCACCATAGCGAAATCCCCCTCATGGGCGGAACAGATGGACGTACTAGAAGAAAATGGGCCCCAGTTACATCAACTCCTTACAGTGGACATTCATCATGAGCCTGCCAATCATATGCTGTCGTCACACCAACACCAATTAGCGCCTGTAGATGCCACTAACGACCCTCAAGTTGCACCTACTAATATTGACATGGTACAGCAAATTGAGTCCACTACCACCTAACCTGAGGACGGACTTAGTAGCAGTAGAACAACGGATATTACCTACTGGAAACCTGGATAATAAAACACCCACGCCTATAGTTCCTAAATACTCGTACACTCTACCAACGAAAGCTGCTAGTAAAAATAGTGCACGAGAGGGAGCTAAGCTGTATCGTACACAATCCCGCAGTAATTCCCGAAGCCGCCGCAAATCTCCGGAGGCTCGTAAATAGATGGATAATGGGACGCGCTTTTGATAGAATATTGTGTACAAGGGAGTTGGTTATATTGCTGATGGTGCAGATTCTGACTCTCGCTACTGTGAACACCAATGCTATACAAAGCCACCTTAAATTTCAATTGTTTGAACGATTTCTTCGTTCTAATGATATTGCCATCGCTTTTTTTTACAAGAAGTCGCACTCCCTGTGTTACCCATATCCTCATACTACAACCAATATATAAACATTGGCAATGCTAGTAGGGGAACAGGATTCATTACCCGACACGATCTGGAACTCGAAGATGTGCAGAGTCACCCTTCAGGAAGATCATATCTGGACACATTAATGACACTACCCTAATAAATATTTATGCACCATCAGGGAACCACAACCTTGTTCAACGCAAGAAATTCTTTCAGAACGATATACTCCAACACCTGCATAATATAAAAGAAAACCAATCCTCGCCGGGGACTTTAATTGTGTTCAACGAATAGAAGATTCGACGGGGCAAACTTATGCGGCCAACCCTGCCTTAAATGATCTCATAACCTCCTTGAACCTGACCGATGTTGTGGATAAGTTGCACGTACCCCTTCCCCACTATACCTACATCCAGTATAACTCCTCCACCTCCCGCCTGGAACAATCGCCTTGGTGTACGGTGTGTGGTCAGATGGACACAGTGATACATCGCTTGACAACACGCACACTTGCCGTGCGCACATGGAGCTGGTGTAAACGACAGGTGTGTCGCCTCATGAACCTTCCTCTTGGAGACATCGATGACAGGAAACTGATTCGACTGTCCGTAACGGCCTTTCCTCAGATCAAACAGCAAGCGATTGTATGGCTACTAGGTCACGACATTACATACATGTTGGACAGTGTTGATGGTGTCATACTACCGGCTCTTTTGTACTACCTAAGGAAAGAGAGATGGAAACTGAGTGAAAGTGGACAGCTAGAAGATAGATATGGCCATTACTTGAACTGCCTTGATATATATTGTGTCTTTGTGCTTTTATGCTTTAGTTTTGAATTAACACCTTGAAGGTATCAGTGTTTTTTTAATACCTGGCAGTGCATGAACAAATGAACTCTTGCAACACTATTTCACCAATACCTGTCAAGTACAGATTAATTTCATGTGTGAAAGTAAATATTGAAGTATAGAATAAATAAACTTAGAAAAGAAAAGTGGTTGATTCGTTGGACTGCTAATCCAACGTGCTCTGCACACGTGGGTTCGAATCCCATCTTCGTCGAAAAAAGTTGGCCATGCGGTTAGGAGCGCGGAGCTATGAGCTCGCATCCGGGATATAGTGGGTTCGAGCCCCACTGTCGGCAGCCCTGAAGATGTTTTTCTGGGGATTTCCGTTTTCACATCAGGCAAATGCTGGGGCTGTACCTTAATTAAGGCCACGGCCGCTTCCTTCCCACTCCTAGGCCTTTCCTCTCCCATCGTCACCATAAGACCTATCTGTGTCGGTGAGACTTAAAGCAAATAGCAGCAAAAAATGTATTCACTATTATGTGATTCTGTGGTGGTTGTTAGTGGATATGTTGTGTCTATATGAAGAGAAGAGTATTGGGACAAACACAAACACCCATTCCCGGAGTCAACGAGTGATTAAAATCCCGTAATCGTCAGGGAACGAACCCAGGACCCTCTCAACAGAAGGCCTCGATTTTGACCATTCAGCTTAGGAGCTGTACAGCCTAGTGACTGTTCCAGCTTTCAAAAATAAAAATTCTCCATTCTAGAAGCTTATCTGATGGCGTTTTATACACGGTGGATCTAGGTTATGGAGAAAGGAAAGAGAAGAAGGGAGTCTCGAGAACTGGCGAGCGTGAAGGAAGACAATAAGCACAGCTGAGGAGGCATTTTTGAAGACCAAAACGGCAGCCATTGTTCCTGTAGTGGGGACAGTCAGAAATTGCCTTTTAACAGCGTAAGCTGGTCTACCTGTTTCATGTAGCACAGAAATCTCATTCAGTAACTTCTTTTTTTAACAATTTATTTTTCGTCGCACCGACACAGATAGGTCTTATGGCGACGATGGGATAGGACAGGCCTAGGAGTGGGAAGGAAGCGGCCGTGGCCTTAATTAAGGTACAGCCCCAGCATTTGCCTGATGTCAAAATGGAAATCCACGGGAAAACATATTCAGGGCTGCTGACAGTGGGGCTCGAACCCACTATATCCCGGATGCAAGCTCACAGCTGTGCGCCCCCAACCGCACGGCCATCTTGCCCGGTACCTTCGCCTTTAAGCAGGGGATTTCAAGTGGTGGTCAGGGACAGCTCTGAGACTTCAGAATCTGGATGGCAACGCAGTGGATCGATCATTCAACAGAATGGACCAACTTGAAGCAGACTAACAGGGTAGGGTAGTGCAAAATTATGAAGTGGTGCTTAGAAATCTAAAGTATGGTTGGCTAGTTGTACTTCCTCTTTAAAAATAATCACTACCACCACGACTGATTAGAAATTCCTCTTACGGCATGATAAAAATATTACTTTTATAGTTATGTACATCCAATAGTCCGGCTCCAGAAATGAATGATTACCGTGCTAGCCTTAGTCCAGAGGGTCCGGGTTCGAATCCTGTCCGGGTCTGGGACTTCAATCTTGATTTTAATCTAGGTTAATCTTGGTTAACTCCGGTGGCTCAGGGGCCACATGTGTGTGTGCCGCCTTCATCATTAGAATTCACCATAGGTAAGACCCCATCCTCATAGACGCGCCAGTCGCTTACCAGTCGCTTATAGTCTACGGCGTCAACTCGAAAGACCTGCACAAGGCCTCTTTGGAGGCCACACGCCATTATTACCTACAATTAAGGTAGATTAACAGACACAGACAACTAGATGAAATGATCAAATATAAAATATATATTCTTGTTTGTGCTGACAAAAATATCTGATGATGCTGAATTACCGCTCTCCAAAAGACTCAGTTCGTATTGCGACATTGTACTGTTTAAGGCTATCGTTCCTACCTGTGAGGTACAAAGTCGTGTTTTCAATATCCTTCGCGTGTATTCTTTTTCTGTAATAAAAATGTATGAATATTTTATTTTGTAGCCTATTCATCATGATTTGATATACAGGCTGAACCCGAACTCCACCCATAAACTTTCGGAGCCTGTTCCGGGATGCATTCTGAATATATAGTATTGGTATAAGGGACCCGTGGTCTCCGATGGCTGGTTACAGAGTAATAATGTCGTTATGATTTATTCCATTTGAAACCCGAGTCATCCTTGTTTTATGAAAATACATTCACAACAGAGAGATGCTATTTATAAAATGTGTATACCTGGCTTATGACATCAGAACAATAATTAACATGAAGGATTCCCTTATGTTTAAATTAGCTTAATCTTAGAAGTTATTGTTCATTAGTTGCCATCGTGTGACTCCAGTTACCAACATAATAGACATATCAAAAAAAGCTTCCAGTCGCACCGACACAGACAGGTCGAAAGGCTTAGGAGTGGAAAGGAAGTGGCCGTGGCCTTAATTAATGTACAACCCAAGCTTTTTGCCTGGTGTGAAAATGGAAAACCACGGAAAACCAACTAAAGGGCTACCAACAGTGGGGCTTGAACCCACTACTGTATCTCCCGGATGCAAGCTCACATCTGCGCGCCCCTAGCTGCACGGCCAACTCGCCCGGTCATTAAATTTCTGTGGAATCGTTCTCAAAACAATGTACCTAAGTAATAAAAACTGTTAAACTTAGAAAAACATGAAAGAAGAATCGGGCCAACAAGAGACAATCATGAATAAGACGAAGAATGCATTTGTAGGGGTTATTCGAACTTAACTTCCCACTGGGGCTTTCACTGGCAATCTGGCCTAATTCAAGGACAACAAATACTTTATACTGTACCTGCAGTTTTAGTTTACTTCCCTAAGCAATATGCCAAGTTTTATCATCCTGAACTACCTAATTCAAAATTTAATATTAGTGAAGTGGAGATCATGTCACTATTTTCACAAGAAATAAATACCACCCATCCGAAAAAAAAACGAAAATTTACGCCAGCAAACAGCCATCACCTTCTTTTACACGGATCGAAGTACGCCAATCGAATACGTGATCATTACAGCCATGTTGAATCTTCTACATGTAAGAGTGCCTGCCAATGTTTTCTGAATATTGAACAGAGGAAGTAACATTTCAGTGAACACGTGGCATGGCTTCTGCAAGATATATAATTGTTATTAATTAATTATTAATTAAGATATTTAAGTTTAGACGTGACATTTTGGGAATACGTTCTCAAAGCATGTACCTTTCGTATAAAGAGAGTTTTACAAAATGCATCTTTTCCCATAATTACCTGTCAACAACTCACCTTGAAAGACGACTGACGAAAGCTGAAGTACAGACGTTCGTGGCTGAGAGCGATAATTCATCTGTCATAATAGAAATGGTAAACTGCAGGGATCTGATATTCAACTATCATCCGATAGATATAAACAATAGGTTTTGGTAGGGATGGTAAAGGTGCTCTCGGTTCGCCCTAAAGAACACGTTTCCTTCGACAACAATGAAATGTCCTATACGTTACAACCCAGCAAATACACTTTCTTAATGTTTTTACAATTCGCTTCACGTCGCACCGACACAGAACGATGGGATTAGGAAAGGCCTAGGAGTGGGAAGGAAGTGGCCGTAGCCTATCTTAAGGAACAGCCCCAGCAATCGCCTGGTGTGAAAACGGGAAACTATCCAGCAAATATTAAGACTAAGTTATACTAATGTAAAATAGTGAATTTTTAGTAGAAAATTCAAATTATACTTCAAATAGTATCTCGGGCTCGTGCGCACTACCTATAATACAAGATCAAGTGATGTTCAGTACTAAACAAAAAATGGTCAAGTGCAAACCGGTAGGAGCCGCACCCAAATCCACATTTGTCACGAAAGACCTGAAAACAAGACAACAGTAACAAATAGCGATCGTTAGAGACCCAATATGTTTTTATATATTTCTGCATTTATTATGTGTTCGCCAGCATTAAAATATTATAACGGTACATTGTTAAAGTAACATAATCATCTGAGTAATTAGTGTACTTGTTCACAGACGCCAACACTGAAGCAGGCACAATGAAATGCATTCGCACTGAACATCAAATTGCACTCCTCTTTGTTTCCAAGTTCGCTGAAATATTGTTGGTGTGTGTGGTCTCACCCTCAACCTTCCCCTCCTCCCAGCCTCTTCCTCCTGACTGTCGATAGTGCAATCCGAAATGCGCAACCGCGTAAGAAAAATTAAAATCCACGACAAATGGGAAGTCAAAGAGTAGTATGGAAATGAATTGCATGTCGTTTCACTCCAAACTTCATTGAAGTTCATGCAAATTATCCGTAACTACCATGTGTTAAAATGTAGAACATTTGTCGTGTTAGAAGTGGGAGGAACTATTGCGGAGAAACAGGGTAAAGAGGGGATGATAAAACAGTGAACGCTCCTCAGCCGGAAAACGCCAAAACGTGGTACGTCTGGGTTATTTACATTGCAAAGGCAAACTGAATGGAGTCCTTAGCCAAGCCTGAAAATGTTTTTTTCGTCGGAATGGAGTGAGGAATTAGTTGTTCGTTTTATGAATGCTCTGGTGATCAAAGCAAAAGTATATCGCAGCTGTAAATGCCGAATAGTGTGGTACTAATTAATAAATTCGGCTATCTGGGAAAAATTACAAATTACATTTCATCGTTGTCGAAGGAAACGGGCGTCTTCCAACTTACAATTGGGCACAGCACAACCAAATAGATTTTATTATTTTGTACTTACTCGCCATCATAGCCGTGCAGGGATCTGTAGTATGTTTATGATCTCTAAGGGAGCAAGACGTGATTGCGACTAATGTGATCAATTATGCCAGCTAACAATACCACTTCAAATCGGCTCTCATGTATTATTGCGTGTCGACGATATACTATAGCCTAAATGCCAAGAAGGAAACATCAAAAACGATCACCTCGGAAATATGTAGATTCCGAAAGGATAAAATAAATCCATACCGTAAATCCATACCCTGTTCATTTACGGATTATGTTTTCTATCCTTTAATAGCGGTTTAACGTTACACCTACTCAGATAGGGTAGGAGAGGTCTAGGACGGGGAAGGAATGATCATGGCCTACGTTTGTCTGGTGTGAAAAATGGGAAGCCATGGAAAACCATCTTCAGGGTTGTCAATGGAGGGTTCGACCCCACCATCCCTAGAATATTCGTCACTATTGACATCCAGGTGTAGTGATGATATTGCCAATAACCTCACAAAGAAGGGAAAGAAATTGTAAATAAACGTTTAGCCAGCTGAACTCACGCCAACGACAGAGTAACGGTACCAGAGTACAACAACTCGCTCTCCATGCTAGAGTGGAGAGAAATGAGTACTTCATTAAGATAAGCCCCAAATTTCAAGTTTTTGCGGATTTAAACAGAAATAAGCACAAATATTCATATATTTCTAAATATATGAATGTGATTTGATAGAATTTGATGATCTTCGTTTAATAATGAACCATGTCGTTCTATTTCAAGTAAGTTGCTTCTTCTTCAGGAATAAATCTGTCACCTAATGTTTTCCCTTTCAGATAGTTTATAAATGTATTTATACAAAATTAATTTCGGAAGACTGAACAACCTGAAATTTATAAAATAACTGAGTGGAAACTGAAAAGGGATGGCTTCAGATATCACCAAAAATATATATACACGATCGACTGGGTTATCCACAAAATATTCAGTGTCGTCTTAATTGGAAATTAAATACAAATTGTGCATTTAAGTTAAAGTATTAATATCATAGTACTCTTCTTCCATAACATTCATCCACCTTTTTACCCGTGTTAAAATTCTATGAATGTCGAAGTAGATTTGTTGGAAGCGAAGAAAGTAATTATACACTTTCCAATTGACAACACTGAAAGTATAAGATGATTTTCCTAACAAAGAATTCTGCAAAAAACCAAAACAAGTAGAAGTCGGATATCACAGTGGTTCTCTCGTCTACAAAAACCCTAAAAGTAGTTAGCGGGTCGTAAAGCCAATAACTTTATTCATTCACAGTGGTTTGTCTCGAGGGTCTGTGTGGTTAGAGAGCCCAGTCAATCTCGTGCAATGTTCTCCGATTAGCTGAAATACGCGTGACATATCAAATTATCTAGGTGAAGCACTACATCTTTCTCGATAGCTAGATCTGGCCTGTTCTGTTTAGTGTACAGGCATGATTTGTCGAAGTGACTGCAATTCTCACCTGACTTATTCGATCTTATTATTCATTTCATGCTAAAGAATGATTTTGAAATCCCCTAAGACAGAGCATACATAATCTCATAAGCATTAATCCATATATCTATATATATATAAAACAAGAGTTTTGTCTGTACATTGCTCAGAATTTGAAAAGAATGTTATTTTTGTATCGGTCATGTTCACAGTAACAAGAAAATGCATTTTTTACATTTCCGTAATTTCTGTCTGTCTGTCTGTCTGTCTGTATGTATGTACACGCATCACGAGAAAACGGCTGAAGAGAATTTAATGAAAATCGGAATATAAAGTCGGGTGATGAACCGCTACAATCTAGGCTATAAATTATTTTAATCACGCTGAGTGAAATGGTAGTTTAGGGGAAGCCTGAAATTTCATTCTAAAATATTGATGTTCTTAGTGGTCGTGTCTGAATGAAAATCGGTAGACAAACATGTGAAATAAGTCTCTACAATATAGGCTATACACGCTGAGAAAAATGGTAATTTAGGGGAAGGCCTAAAATTTAATTGTCAAATATTTATTGTATTATTGGTCGTATCTTCACGAAAATTGGTGTGCGAAGTCGGGGAATAGGTCGCTATAATCTAGGCTATCAATAATGTTATTCACATTGAGTGAAATGGTAGTTTAGGGGAAGGCCTGAAATGTAATCTATATATAAAATAAGAGTTTGTCTGTACATTGCTCAGAATTTGAAAAGAATGGTGTTTCTGTATCGTTCATGTTCACAGTAACAAGAAAATGCATTTTTTTCATTTCCGCAATTTCTGTCTGTCTGTCTGTCTATCTGTCTGTCTGTCTGTCTGTCTGTCTGTATGTACACGCATCACGAGAAAACGGCCGAACAGAATTTAATGAAAATCGGAATGTACAGTCGGGTGTTGAACCGCTACTATCTAGGCTATAAATTATTTTAATCGCGCTGAGCGAAATAGTAGTTTAGGGAAGGCCTGAAATTTAATTCTCAAATATTTATGTTATTAGTGGTCGTGTCTTAATGAAAATCGGTAGACAAAGATGGGAAAAAGTCGCCACAATATAGGCTATACACGCTGAGAATAATGGTAGTTTAGGGGAAGGCCTAAAATTTAATTGTCAAATATTTATTGTATTAGTGGTTGTATCTTCACACGAAAATTAGTATGCAAAGTCGGGGAATAGGTCGCTATAATCTAGGCTATCAATTATGTTATTCACACTGAGTGAAATGGTAGTTTAGGGGAAGGCCTGAAATGTAATCTATATACAGAGTGAAGCGAAATTCGCGCACTCGGGCGTCGCAGTGCGACTCCCTACATGCCAGCAATAACAAATGTCTTTCACAAAAGTTCGTCCTGCGAGTATATCAGGCAGAGAAAGGACGTTGAATAGTGGCAATCTGGCAACACTCTAACCACATGTACGGTAAGTACCTCTGTCAGCAACATATATTCGCGCTGAGCAGTGGGTGCATTGGATAGGGTTTTGGGTTGGCATGCAGGTGGTAGAGGGTTCGATCCTGGGTAGAGGCGCAATTTTTTGTTTACTAATTTCCATCGGACATTACATAATGTAATACAGTAAGACACCGTACCTTAGGTCTCATGTATCCTACATTTACAACATTTTGTAACGCTGAACACAACAAATACCTTGCTAGGACTACTGGTAACGTAAGCCCTTACGAAATACAATGGACTTGAACGAGGCAAGAATAACAGTTGCTACTAATCTATGAGATCATTGGAGGAAGGTAGAAAGAAAACAGGTTTCGCATTTAGTATATGAATTTGTGCGAATAAATTCACGCCCATGACGTGGAAAGGACGTCTTTCAAAGCTGACCAAGGGAAACGATTGTTCGTCCATTTGTAGGATCGTAGTATGTAAGTGCAAAGGGTTTCTAGAGGACCCGCTGCAATGGCTGTTGACGATTAAGTTGCCAGATACCATACCACCTGGACTACATTTATGAAATAAAAATAATACGCTTCATCCCAGGATCGACACCTCGACCTCCTGGATGCTAACCCAATACTGTAACCACTGCACCAACTGTACAGCGCAAAGAATACGTGCTGACAGAGGTAGTTACCCTACATGTAGTTACAGTGTTGCCAGATTGCCACTCTACAATTCCCTTTTTCTGCCGGATATACTCGAAGGACGAACTTTTGTGAGAGACATTTTTTTATTGCTGGCATGTGAGCAGTCGCGCTGCGACGCCTGGGTGCGCGAATTTCGCTTCACCATGTATATAAAATAAGAGTTTTGTCTGTACATTGCTTATAATTTGAAAATAATGGTATTTCTGTATCGGTCATGTTCACAGTAGCAAGAAAATGCATTTTTTACTTTTCCGTAATTTCTGCCTGTCTGTCTGTCTATCTGTCTGTATACGCATCACGAGAAAACGGCTGAAGGGAATTTAATGAAAATCGGAATGTAAAGTCGGGTGATTAACCGCTACAATCTAGGCTATAAATTATTTTGATCACGCTGAGTGAAATGAGTGGTCGTGCCTTAATGAAAATCAGTAGACAAACATTGGAAATAAGTCACTACAATATAGGCTATACACGCTGAGAAAAATGGTAGTTTAGAGGAAGGCCTAAAATTTAATTGTCAAAAATGTATTGTATTAGTGGTCGTATCTTCTCGAAAATTGGTATGCGAAGTCGGGGAATAGGTCACTATAATCTAGGCTATCAATAATGTAATTCACACTGAGTAAAATGGTAGTTTCGGGGAAGGCCTGAAATGTAATCTATATATAAAATAAGTGTTTTGCCTGTACATTGCGCAGAATTTGAAATGAATGGTGTTTCTGTATCTGTCATGTCTACAGTAACAAGGAAATGCATTTTTTTACTTTCCCGTAATTTCTGTCTGTCCGTTTGTATGTATGTACACGCATCAAAAGGAAACGGCTGAAGAGAATTTAATGAAAATCGTCAAGTAATGTCGGGTGATGAACCACTACAATCTAGGCTATAAATTATTTTATTCACGCTGAGTGAAATGGTAGTTTAGGGGAAGGCCTATAATGTAATTCTCAAATAAGTTATTTACGTCATTAGTGGTCGTATAGATAAATCTATATATATCAATCTCACAGCTGCGCGCCCCTAACCACACGGCCAACTCGCCTGGTCGTACCGACTGAAACAGCCTGCCTGTATATTGGCGGGAAGTAGCATGCCATTCCTCTGGTTCATACATTTTCTGATATATCTGGTTCGTAACACACTGGTTCATCATAGTATTCGAGCTATTCAATCCCTACTCGGAGGCACTAATTGGAATGAGTTGTGTGCATGTTTAAAGGAATAATGACAGAGGAGTGTTCACGGCAGTCTGCGACCTGGTTATTCTAGCTCTGGAACTTCGGACTCTTAGATCGGCACCGTAGTACTGTTCGTTGAAAGTGAGAAAGTGTGCGGTGTTTCATTTGATCGAGTATTTTATATGATAACATTGCATTCAATCGCTACGTTCCTACTGACGTTTTTGTAATGACCTATGTTGGATTAAGTTAGGAAAACCACCAAGTCAGTCTTTCTGAGAATCCCGTAGCGAAGCACGGGTACATCAGCTAGTATATATATATACATATATATATACATATATACATTGCTCAGAATTTGAAAAGAATGGTATTTCTGTATCGGTCATGACCACAGTAACAAGAAAATGCATTTTTTACTTTTCCGTAATTTCTGTCTGTCTGTCTGTCTGTCTGCCTGTCTGTCTGCCTGTCTGTCTGTCTGTCTGTCTGTCTGTCTGTCTGTCTGTCTGTCTGTCTGTCTGTCTGTCTGTCTGTCTGTCTGTCTGTCTGTCTGTCTGTCTGTACACGCATCACGAGAAAACGGCTGACGAGAATTTAATGCAAATCGGAATGTAGAGTCGGGTGATGAACCGCTACAATCTAGGCTATAAATTATTTTAATCACGCTGAGTGAAATGGTAGTTTAGGGGAAGGCCTGAAATTTAATTCTCAAATATTTATGTTGTTAGTGGTCGTGTCTTAATGAAAATCGCTAGACAAAGATGGGAAATAAGTCGCTACAATATAGGCTATGCATGCTGAGAAAAATGGTAGTTTATGGGAAGGCCTAAAGTTTAATTGTCAAATATTTATTTTATTAGTGGTCGTATCTTCAAAAAAATTGGTATGCAAAGTCGGGGAATAGGTCGCTATAATCTAGACTATCAATAACATTATTCGCACTGAGTGAAATGGTAGTTTAGGGGAGGGCGTGAAGTGTAATCTATATATATAAAACAAGAGTTTTGTCTGTACATTGCTCAGAATTTGAAAAGAATGTTATTTTTGTATCGGTCATGTTCACAGTAACAAGAAAATGCATTTTTTACATTTCCGTAATTTCTGTCTGTCTGTCTGTCTGTCTGTATGTATGTACACGCATCACGAGAAAACGGCTGAAGAGAATTTAATGAAAATCGGAATATAAAGTCGGGTGATGAACCGCTACAATCTAGGCTATAAATTATTTTAATCACGCTGAGTGAAATGGTAGTTTAGGGGAAGCCTGAAATTTCATTCTAAAATATTGATGTTCTTAGTGGTCGTGTCTGAATGAAAATCGGTAGACAAACATGTGAAATAAGTCTCTACAATATAGGCTATACACGCTGAGAAAAATGGTAGTTTAGGGGAAGGCCTAAAATTTAATTGTCAAATATTTATTGTATTATTGGTCGTATCTTCACGAAAATTGGTGTGCGAAGTCGGGGAATAGGTCGCTATAATCTAGGCTATCAATAATGTTATTCACATTGAGTGAAATGGTAGTTTAGGGGAAGGCCTGAAATGTAATCTATATATAAAATAAGAGTTTGTCTGTACATTGCTCAGAATTTGAAAAGAATGGTGTTTCTGTATCGTTCATGTTCACAGTAACAAGAAAATGCATTTTTTTCATTTCCGCAATTTCTGTCTGTCTGTCTGTCTATCTGTCTGTCTGTCTGTCTGTCTGTCTGTATGTACACGCATCACGAGAAAACGGCCGAACAGAATTTAATGAAAATCGGAATGTACAGTCGGGTGTTGAACCGCTACTATCTAGGCTATAAATTATTTTAATCGCGCTGAGCGAAATAGTAGTTTAGGGAAGGCCTGAAATTTAATTCTCAAATATTTATGTTATTAGTGGTCGTGTCTTAATGAAAATCGGTAGACAAAGATGGGAAAAAGTCGCCACAATATAGGCTATACACGCTGAGAATAATGGTAGTTTAGGGGAAGGCCTAAAATTTAATTGTCAAATATTTATTGTATTAGTGGTTGTATCTTCACACGAAAATTAGTATGCAAAGTCGGGGAATAGGTCGCTATAATCTAGGCTATCAATTATGTTATTCACACTGAGTGAAATGGTAGTTTAGGGGAAGGCCTGAAATGTAATCTATATACAGAGTGAAGCGAAATTCGCGCACTCGGGCGTCGCAGTGCGACTCCCTACATGCCAGCAATAACAAATGTCTTTCACAAAAGTTCGTCCTGCGAGTATATCAGGCAGAGAAAGGACGTTGAATAGTGGCAATCTGGCAACACTCTAACCACATGTACGGTAAGTACCTCTGTCAGCAACATATATTCGCGCTGAGCAGTGGGTGCATTGGATAGGGTTTTGGGTTGGCATGCAGGTGGTAGAGGGTTCGATCCTGGGTAGAGGCGCAATTTTTTGTTTACTAATTTCCATCGGACATTACATAATGTAATACAGTAAGACACCGTACCTTAGGTCTCATGTATCCTACATTTACAACATTTTGTAACGCTGAACACAACAAATACCTTGCTAGGACTACTGGTAACGTAAGCCCTTACGAAATACAATGGACTTGAACGAGGCAAGAATAACAGTTGCTACTAATCTATGAGATCATTGGAGGAAGGTAGAAAGAAAACAGGTTTCGCATTTAGTATATGAATTTGTGCGAATAAATTCACGCCCATGACGTGGAAAGGACGTCTTTCAAAGCTGACCAAGGGAAACGATTGTTCGTCCATTTGTAGGATCGTAGTATGTAAGTGCAAAGGGTTTCTAGAGGACCCGCTGCAATGGCTGTTGACGATTAAGTTGCCAGATACCATACCACCTGGACTACATTTATGAAATAAAAATAATACGCTTCATCCCAGGATCGACACCTCGACCTCCTGGATGCTAACCCAATACTGTAACCACTGCACCAACTGTACAGCGCAAAGAATACGTGCTGACAGAGGTAGTTACCCTACATGTAGTTACAGTGTTGCCAGATTGCCACTCTACAATTCCCTTTTTCTGCCGGATATACTCGAAGGACGAACTTTTGTGAGAGACATTTTTTTATTGCTGGCATGTGAGCAGTCGCGCTGCGACGCCTGGGTGCGCGAATTTCGCTTCACCATGTATATAAAATAAGAGTTTTGTCTGTACATTGCTTATAATTTGAAAATAATGGTATTTCTGTATCGGTCATGTTCACAGTAGCAAGAAAATGCATTTTTTACTTTTCCGTAATTTCTGCCTGTCTGTCTGTCTATCTGTCTGTATACGCATCACGAGAAAACGGCTGAAGGGAATTTAATGAAAATCGGAATGTAAAGTCGGGTGATTAACCGCTACAATCTAGGCTATAAATTATTTTGATCACGCTGAGTGAAATGAGTGGTCGTGCCTTAATGAAAATCAGTAGACAAACATTGGAAATAAGTCACTACAATATAGGCTATACACGCTGAGAAAAATGGTAGTTTAGAGGAAGGCCTAAAATTTAATTGTCAAAAATGTATTGTATTAGTGGTCGTATCTTCTCGAAAATTGGTATGCGAAGTCGGGGAATAGGTCACTATAATCTAGGCTATCAATAATGTAATTCACACTGAGTAAAATGGTAGTTTCGGGGAAGGCCTGAAATGTAATCTATATATAAAATAAGTGTTTTGCCTGTACATTGCGCAGAATTTGAAATGAATGGTGTTTCTGTATCTGTCATGTCTACAGTAACAAGGAAATGCATTTTTTTACTTTCCCGTAATTTCTGTCTGTCCGTTTGTATGTATGTACACGCATCAAAAGGAAACGGCTGAAGAGAATTTAATGAAAATCGTCAAGTAATGTCGGGTGATGAACCACTACAATCTAGGCTATAAATTATTTTATTCGCGCTGAGTGAAATGGTAGTTTAGGGGAAGGCCTATAATGTAATTCTCAAATAAGTTATTTACGTCATTAGTGGTCGTATAGATAAATCTATATATATCAATCTCACAGCTGCGCGCCCCTAACCACACGGCCAACTCGCCTGGTCGTACCGACTGAAACAGCCTGCCTGTATATTGGCGGGAAGTAGCATGCCATTCCTCTGGTTCATACATTTTCTGATATATCTGGTTCGTAACACACTGGTTCATCATAGTATTCGAGCTATTCAATCCCTACTCGGAGGCACTAATTGGAATGAGTTGTGTGCATGTTTAAAGGAATAATGACAGAGGAGTGTTCACGGCAGTCTGCGACCTGGTTATTCTAGCTCTGGAACTTCGGACTCTTAGATCGGCACCGTAGTACTGTTCGTTGAAAGTGAGAAAGTGTGCGGTGTTTCATTTGATCGAGTATTTTATATGATAACATTGCATTCAATCGCTACGTTCCTACTGACGTTTTTGTAATGACCTATGTTGGATTAAGTTAGGAAAACCACCAAGTCAGTCTTTCTGAGAATCCCGTAGCGAAGCACGGGTACATCAGCTAGTATATATATAAAAGAACATGTCCTGACTGACTGACTGACTGACTCATCATCACCGAGCCAAAACTACTGGACATAATGAAATGAAACATTGAGGAAACATTTGTATTACAACTAGCAAGATACCCGTGCATCGCTACGGTATTATACTGAAATTTATAACTGAATGCTTATCGTTTGATAAATAATCCGCCGAAATTCGCGATCCGACAGGTTTTCTGAGAGAATCCCCCAAAATTCGCGATCTGACTCGTTTCCTGAGAGATTACGGCACGTTTCCTCCCATTTTTCAATCTTTCGTTCCAGCAATCGATGTCGTACTTACCGGGATATGTCCAGGTATTCCACCCGGCCAGTTGGGTCCCTAAATATTTGCCATCTTTTCCTATACGCATTTTAATATGGATCAAATCCTTGAGGAAATCCGGCGTGGTGTCGTCTTGGGTGAATTGGCGGTACTGAAACCGCGGCCGGACTGCATTCGTAGTCATTACCCGGCCAGGACCAATTTCCAGCGCGGTCCGCACAATTGACGACGGTCCAGAATATTAACATTATTATTATTATTATTATTATTATTATTATTATTATTATTATTATTATTATTATTATTATTATTATTATATAATTCGCTGGGGCCATCAAGGACCACGTTAAGTCTTGTTGCATTTGACACTGAACTTGACCTTCTTTAGAGCCCAAATTTCCCTCATTCATTGTGAGTGGGCCTGCTTACGCTCCTCTGTACAAGGGGCACCGTGTCTTCTCTTCGGTTGCTCGTCTCGGTTTAGCCCGTTCGTCAATATTTTCTTGCGGAAGAGATCCCTGTTAAGGGCGTCCTCAGCTGAGATATGTAGCATTTGCAGGTCTTCTTTGGTATTTCTAAACCAGGGAATTGTGGTTTTGGGGTTTGAATCAAAAAAGTGAAATACTTCTTTAGTTAACTTTCTTTCGTCCATTCTTTTCAGATGACCGTAAAATCGTGCCCGTCTTTTTCTGACTGTGTCGGTAATTTTCTCTGTTTTGCTGTAGACTTCCTCGTTGGATCTCTTTTGATGGATTCCATTTCTGTACTTTGATCCCAAGATTCCTCTCACAATTTTGCGTTCTCTTTTCTCCAGTTCTTCAAGGAGTCCTTTGTTGGCATGTAGAGACAGGGTTTCGGCTGCATATAGTACTACTGGCTTCAGAACTGTTTCATAGTGACGTATCTTGGTGTTTTGGGAAAGGCATTTCTTGTTGTAGATTGTGCGGAATGTTTGGTAGGCTATTTCCAGTTTGCGTACTCGCTCCTGAAGTGCTTCTTTGTCCAGTCCATTTTTCATGATGATCTCACCCAGGTATTTGAATTTGTCTACTCTGGTGATGTCCCCGTATTTTGTATGGAGTTTTGGTGGAGCCTCTTTGATGTTAGTCATTACTTCTGTTTTCTCAAACGATATCTGCAAACCAGTTTGTTCAGCAATTTCCTTTAAAATTTCAACTTGAGCTCTAGCGGTTTCTATGTCATTTGAGAGAACAGCTATATCATCGGCAAATGCTAAGCAGTCTGTTGCGATCCCCTTGGATTTCGTTCCTATTCTCAATGGACTGTAGTTGGTTTCCTGTAATCTCACCCACCAGGTTCTGATGATCTTTTCAAGAACACAGTTGAAGGGTATCGGGGATAGCCCATCACCTTGTCGGACTCCTGTTTTGATGTCAAAGGAATGCGAGAGACATCCGTGGAACTTCACCTTGGATTTTGTATCGGTCAGGGTGGCTCTAATTAATGCCAGCAGTTTCAAATCAACTCCAAATTCATTTAAGATGTTTAGCAGGACTTCCCGGTCAATGGAGTCGTACGCTTTCTTAAAGTCCACAAAGACAGACACATACTGCTTGGACCTTAGTGCACAATATCTGATGATCGTTTTGAGATTTTGGATCTGTTCAGCTGTTGAGCGACCTTTTCTGAACCCTCCTTGGTATTCACCTATTTGATGTTCGACTTGTGCTTCCAAACGCTCCAGGATGGCAAGTGATAGAATTTTGTAAGTCACGGGTAGCAAAGATATTCCTCTGTAGTTGTTGATGTTCTTCATGTTGCCTTTTTTGTGTAATGGATGGATCAAAACTATTTTCCAATCTTCGGGTAGGGTCTCCTTGTTCCAAATTTCTCCTATTTGCTTTTGCAAGATATCAAGTGATTCCTCTGGGGCATATTTCCTTAGTTCTGCTACTACTGAGTCTTCCCCCGGCGCTTTGTTATTTTTGAGACGGGCAATGTGGCGTTTGATTTCATCTCTGACAGGTGGTCTGGAATCTGGGTACCTGAGTAAGGGTTCCTTGGTCTCAATGGCGCTTTGCGGTTTAGAGCAATTAAGTAAATTCTTGAAGTAATCTGCCAGAATGCTGCAATTTTCTTCATTTGACGTCGCCAGTGTGCCGTCCTTTCGCTCAAAGCATAGAGATGGTGGTTTATAGCCAGCGAGTTTGCGTTTGAAGGCTCTGTAGTACTCTCTGCTTTCATTCTTCCTAAAGTTTTGTTCTATCTTTTCAATGAGAGATTTTTCGTATTTACGTTTCTCAGTTCTGAACACCCTAGCTGCTTGGGCACGTTGGGTTTTGTAGGTTTCCCAATCATTTTCTGATTTCGTAGAGTAGTACTGTTTCCACGCATGAGTCTTCCTTGGAGGACTGATTCGCAGGTACCATTCCACCAGGCATGCTTTTTGCTTCTCTTGATTTCTGCAACGTCTTTGGCGGCCTCAACAAGGAGACTTTTGGCGTTGTTAAAGTCACAGTCATTTGGTCTAGCCTTCTCCTGGAACTCCTCGACCCTTTGCCGAAGTTTATCATTGTCGAAGCGTGTGATCTGTTTGGTTGTCTTCCTTGTGTTTGCGGGAATTGGTTTGAATTTGATAAGAGACATATAATGATCTGAGGCCACATTGATGCCTTTCTTTACCTTCACATTCATAATCTCAGGGCTGTTTCTCCTGGAGATTGCAACATGATCAATTTGGAACTCTCCGAGAGCTTGGACGGGAGAACGCCAAGTCATTTGCTTTCTGGGTAGATGGCGAAAGTGGGTCGACATGACCTGCAGGTTGTGATTTTCGCAAATTCACACCAGTCTTTTGCCGTTGGGATTGGTTCTTTTGTGAGCAGGGTAACTTCCTATAACTTTCTTGTACTTCTGTTCACGACCTAGTTGGGCATTGAAGTCGCCCAAAAGAAGCTTGACATGGTGTTTGGGGATTTTGTTTAATTTTTCATCCAGTAGGTCCCAGAAATTATCAACTTCGTCTGGATCAGACTTGTTCTTATCGTTTGTAGGAGCATGTGCGTTAACTAGAGCATAGGTTTTGTTCGCGCATTTAATTGTGAGTACAGACAATCTGTCATTCACAGGTTCGAAATTTGCAACCGATTTAAGGATCTTGGTTCTAACAGCAAACACGGTTCCAAGCATCACAGCTCCATTGAGGATTCCTCTTTGCGCTTTGCTCTTGAAAAATCGGTAGCCTTCGGATTCAAAAATCTCTTCATCTGGGTACCTTGTTTCCTGTAGGGCCATTATGGATATCTGATTTTCGTGAAGAGCTTTGGTTAGTGTTTTCAGCTTGCCAGTTTGTGTAAGTGAATTTATGTTGAAAGTTGCTAGAAAGGTTTTAGATTTTGGCCTGAGTTTTTGACTCTTCGGGGTACACCGAGACGCTCCGACTCGTCTCTTGCATGATGTCGAGTCTCCCCCAGAATCCGAACGAGACTCGTGCGACGTGGCGTTCACGACGAGGAATTTATCCGAAGATTTGCCCCCTGGGGTATGTTTCTTAAAATGTTGTGCCAATATGCTTTTTGACTTGACTTTGCTTTGGACGGGTACCCATCCTTTTACAACTAGGGTTGTTAGCACTAGAGGTTGCCTCAAGATGTTTTCTGGCTTCTGGTCATTTACCAGTCTTCGCCATGACCCTGGCAAGGGACCAGTTTTTTTTCACGGTGGTATTTTATTTCCCTACTACCCTCTGACTCTGCTGGCGGCAGAGCCAGCGAGCTTCCCCAATTCCAATGGGACGCGCCCGATGGAGGTAACCGGTAAATCCCCACACGGGTATTATTATTATTATTATTATTATTATTATTATTATTATTATTACCGTGCTATTATTATTATTATTATTATTATTATTATTATTATTATTATTATTATTATTATTATTATTATTATTATTATTATTATTATTATTATTATTATTATTATTATTATTATTATTATTATTGATGTTCTGGACCCCACAGCAAGATGCAAGACCACTACTTGGCGGGAAATTACATATGCTGCCATTGTCAATCTTGACAAAGTGACTAGCACCATTGTCGCGCGTAGGCAAGTGTGCGAGATTTCTGGCGATACGAACGACATAACGACATACTTCCATGCATTATTGACCTTATTAGAGAGGTGAAAAATTGGACGGTCAATCTCATTCCTATCGTTTATTTCAAATGTGTTTAATTTTTTATTTATATGCCAGGAGAATCTACTGTAGTCCAAGAACGTTCTCCGAAGGAAAATATGGCTCTTGAAGACGAACCCAGGAAAGATTAAAAAGGATAGGTTTATGATCAGAATAAGTACATCGAAAATCTACAGACTGATTCCAGTCATTAGACAGGGTGAGGAATGGAATTTAAAATGCCCCCATCTAGCAGCGAGGATAGTAATTGTGCCGGCTGCCGAAGACTGTCGCACTCCCCTGAGGCAATGATTAATGAATGACAAATGAAATGCAATGATATTGGACAGTGTTGCTGGAATGAATGATGACAGGGAAAACCGGAGTATCCGGAGAAAAACCTGTCCCGCCTGTGTTTTGTCCAGCACGAATGTCACAAGGAGTGACCGGGATTGGAACCACGGAACCCAGCTGTGACAAGACGGCGCGCTCCCGCCTGAGAAACTGAGGCTCCTTATAAATACATTATGAACAGAAAATCAATTGGTCTCACTTCTTTTACACCCCACCGTCGTTAAGTTTATTTACGCCCAACCGACCCCCCCCCCCATAAAACGGAAAAGAAGGCCTGTTTCTTTATTTTTAAAGGAGATTCCAAACACCAATAATCACGTCTACTACCTTCAGTTTTGAGCTATAAGTATCCCCATAAAAATAATCCAGTTTTTTAATTCCTTTCACACACCAAGCCCCCCCCCCGGCGCCGACAAGTGAATTTTCCGGCAAAATGTTTTTTTTTTTTTTTTTGTTATTTGCATTATGCCGCACCGACATGGATATGTTTTATGGCGACGATGGGATAGGAAAGGCCTACAAATGGGAAGGAAGCGGCCGTGGCCTTAATTAAGGTGTGAAAATGGGAAATCACGGAAAACCACCTTCATGGCTGCCGACAGTGGGGATCGAACCCACTATCTCCCGATTACTGGATACTGGCCGCACTTCAGCGACTGCACCTATCGAGCTTGGTATTTGTTCCTTTAATAGTAAAGGATCTTCTAAATACCAATTATCACGACTCTAACTTCTTCAGCTTTTTACTTATGTGTCCTGATGAAAGGAATTCAACTCCGATTTCACTCCCGCCCCCAAGATGATTTCCCCCAAAACGCGTTTTTCTTTGTTTTTAAAGGAGATCCAAATACCAATTTTCACGTCTGTAACAACTTTAGCTTCTATTAGATATATGTATCCTCATACAATTAACTCCATTAATTTTTCAACACTTTCACGTCCCCCCCCCCCCTTCCGCTTCATTGGATTTTCCGAGAATACGTGTTTCTTTACTTTTGAAGCAGATTCCAATTCCAAATTTCACGTCCGTAACATCTCCAGTTTTTGAGATATCAGTAGCCTAATTAAAAGAATTCAACACCATTTTCAGTCACTTTTAACCCCACCACCACCACCCAAGTGGTATTTCCAAAAACTAAAAATACACGTTTCTTTATTTTTAATAGAGATAAAAAATACTATTTTTACTTCTGTAACTTGTTGAGTTTTTGAGATATACTGTAGAAATTCTCATGTTAAAATTTCACCCCTTTTTAGTTCCCCTTAAGTGGAGTTTCTAAAAACAAATCACCTATGTTTTTTTATATTTAGAGGAGATTATAAATACCACTTATTACGTTTCTGAGATATTCTGTAAATATAGAATTTCAAAAAATTCACCCCAATTTTGCACTCCTGTTTAACCGCCATTAATTGGATTTTCCAAAAAAATATACGTGTTTCTTTATTAACAAAGGAGATCCCATATACAAATTTTCAGTTCTGTATTATCTTCAGTTTCTGCGATATATGTATCCTCATTAAAGGCATTCAACCCATTATTCACCGTTTTTCACCCCGTCTATTGGGATTTACAGAAAACAAAAAATTACGTGTGTTCCTTTATTTTTAAAGGAGATCCTAAATATCAATATTTACATGTGCAAACTTCTAAAGCTTTGAGATATAGATAAAATCATTTAAAAAAATCCACCCCCTTTCACCCCCCATTATTTGGATTTGCCAAAAAAAAAAAGTTCCTTTGGAGATTCTACACACCAATTTTTACATCCATAAACCTTTAAAATTTTAAGATATAGACACACTCACTTTAAAAATTCACCCCCGTTTCACCCCCATTATATGGATTTTCCAAAAACCAAAAAATGTATGTTTCTTTATTTTTAAATTGCATCCCAAATACCAATTCTTAGGTCTGTAATACCTTCAATTTCTAAAATATATGTAGCCTCATTAAAGGCATTCAACCCATCTTTCAACCTTTTTCAGCCCACCTATTGGGATTTTCCGAAAACAAAAAATACGTTTTTCTTCATTTTTAAAGGAGATTCTAAATGCCAATTTTTACATCTGTAAACTTTTAAAGTTTTGAGATATAGATACACAAATTTTTAAAATTCACCCCCCTTTTAACCCTCTTAGCGACGGAATATCCAAAAGTCCCTCCTTAGCGAACACCTACATTGTAATATAAATGCATCCTCAAAATTTCATTTCATTATGTCCAGAAGTTTTGGCTCGGCGATGATGAATCAGTCAGTCAGTCAGTCAGTCAGTCAGTCAGTCAGTCAGTCAGTCAGTCAGTCAGTCAGTCAGTCAGTCAGGACATATTCTTTTATACATATAGACTAGCAAAATATTCGTGCTTCGCTACGGTATTGTAATGAAATTTATAATTGAATGCTTAACGTTTTATATATAATCCACCGAAATTCGCGATCTAACTCGTTTTCTGAGAGAATCCGCCAAAATTCGTGATCTAACTCGTTTTCTGAGAGATTACGGCAAGTTTCCTCCCATTTTTCAATCTTTCTTTCCAGCAATCGATTTCGTACTTCCCGGGCTAGGTCCAGGTATTCCACCCGGCCAGTTGGGTCCCTAAATATTTGCCATCTTTTCCTATAAGCATTTTAATATGGATCAAATCCTTGAGGAAACCGGCGTGGTGTCGTCTTAGGTGAATTGGCGGTACTGAACCTGCGGCCGGACTGCAATCGTAGTCATTACCCGGCCAGGACCCGCTTCCAGCACTGTCCGCACATTTTGACAACGGTCCAGAACATTAACATTATTATTATTATTATTATTATTATTATTATTATTATTATTATTATTATTATTATTATTATTATTATTATTATTATTATTATTATATAATTCGCTGGGGCCATCAAGGACCACGTTAAGTCTTGTTGCATTTGACACTGAACTTGGCCTTCTTTAAGAGCCCAAATTTCCCTCATTCTTTGTGAGTGGGCCTGCTTACGCTCCTCTGTCCAAGGGGCACCGTGTCTTCTCTTCGGTTGCTCGTCTCGGTTTAGCCCGTTCGTCAATATTTTCTTGCGGAAGAGATCTCTGTTAAGGGCGTCTTCAGCTGAGATATGTAGCATTTGCAGGACTTCTTTGGTATTTCTAAACCAGGAAATTTTGGTTTGGGGGTTTGAATCAAAAAAGTGAAAGATTTCTTTAGTTAACTTTCTTCTGTCCATTGTTTTCAGATGACCGTAAAATCGTGCCCGTCTTTTTCTGACTGTGTCGGCAATTTTCTCTATTTTGCTGTAGACTTCCTTGTTGGATCTCTTTTGATGGATTCCATTTCTGTACTTTGATCCCAAGATTCCTCTCACAATTTTGCGTTCTCTTTTCTCCAGTTCTTCAAGGAGTCCTATGTTGGCATTTAGAGACAGGGTTTCGGCTGCATATAGAACGACTGGCTTCAGAACTGTTTCATAGTGACGTATATTGGTGTTTTGGGAAAGGCATTTTTTGTTGTAGATTGTGCGGGATGTTTGATAGGCTATTTCCAGTTTGCGTACTCGCTCCTGAAGTGCTTCTTTGTCCAGTCCATTTTTCATGATGATCTCACACAGGTATTTGAATTTGTCTACTCGGGTAATGTTCCCGTATTTTGTATGGAGTTTTGGTGGAGCCTCTTTGATGTTAGTCATTACTTCTGTTTTCTCAAACGATATCTGCAAACCAGTTTGTTCAGCAATTTCCTTTAAAATTTCAACTTGAGCTCTAGCGGTTTCTATGTCATTTGAGAGAACAGCAATATCATCGGCAAATGCTAAGCAGTCTGTTGCGATCCCCTTGGATTTGGTTCCTATTCTCAATGGACTGTAGTTGGTTTCCTGTAATCTCACCCGCCAGGTTCTGATGATCTTTTCAAGAACACAGTTGAAGAGCATCGGGGATAGCCCATCACCTTGTCGGACTCCTGTTTTGATGTCTAAGGAATGCGAGAGACATCCGTGGAACTTCACCTTGGATTTTGTATCGGTCAGGGTGGCTCTAATTAATGCCAGCAGTTTCAAATCAACTCCAAATTCATTTAAGATGTTTAGCAGGACTTCCCGGTCAATGGAGTCGTACGCTTTCTTAAAGTCCACAAAGACAGACACATACTGCTTGGACCTTAGTGCACAATATCTGATGATCGTTTTGAGATTTTGGATCTGTTCAGCTGTTGAGCGACCTTTTCTGAACCCTCCTTGGTAATCACCTATTTGATGTTCGACTTGTGCTTCCGAACGCTCCAGGATGGCAAGTGATAGAATTTTGTAAGTCACGGGTAGCAAAGATATTCCTCTGTAGTTGTTGATGTTCTTCATGCTGCCTTTTTTGTGTAATGGATGGATCAAAACTATTTTCCAATCTTCGGGTAGGGTTTCCTTGTTCCATATTTCTTCTATTTGCTTTTTCAAGATATCAAGTGATTCTTCTGGGGCATATTTCCATAGTTCTGCTACTACTGAGTCTTCCCCCGGCGCTTTTTATTTTTGAGACGGGCAATGTGGCGCTTGATTTCATCTCTGTCGGGTGGTCTGGAATCTGGGTACCTGAGTAAGGGTTCCTTGGTCTCAATGGCGCTTTGCGGTTTAGAGCAATTAAGTAAATTCTTGAAGTAATCTGCCAGAATGCTGCAATTTTCTTCATTTGACGTTGCCAGTGTGCCGTCCGTTCGCTCAAAGCATAGAGATGGTGGTTTATAGCCAGTGAATTTGCGTTTGAAGGCTCTGTACTACTCTCTGCTTTCATTCTTCCTAAAGTTTTGTTCTATCTTTTCAATGAGAGATTTTTCGTATTTACGTTTCTCAGTTCTGAACACCCTAGCTGCTTGGGCACGTTGGGTTTTGTAGGTTTCCCAATCATTTTCTGATTTCGTAGAGTAGTACTGTTTCCACGCATTGAGTCTTTCTTGGAGGACTGATTCGCAGGTACTATTCCACCAGGCATGCCTTTTGCTTCTCTTGATTTCTGCAACGTCTTTGGCGGCCTCAACAAGGAGACTTTTGGCGTTGTTAAAGTCACAGTCATTTGGTCTAGCCTTCTCCTGGAACTCCTCGACCCTTTGCCGAAGTTTACCATTGTCGAAGCGTGTGATCTGTTTGGTTGTCTTCCTTGTGTTTGCGGGAATTGTTTGAATTTGATAAGAGACATATAATGATCTGAGGCCACATTGATGCCTTTCTTTACCTTCACATTCATAATCTCAGGGCTGTTTCTCCTGGAGATTGCAACGTGATCAATTTGGAACTCTCCGAGAGCTTGGACGGGAGAACGCCATGTCATTTGCTTTCTGGGTAGATGGCGAAAGTGGGTCGACATGACCTGCAGGTTGTGATTTTCGCAAATTCACACCAGTCTTTTGCCGTTGGGATTGGTTCTTTTGTGAGCAGGGTAACTTCCTATAACTTTCTTGTACTTCTGTTCACGACCTAGTTGGGCATTGAAGTCACCCAAAAGAAGCTTGACATGGTGTTTGGGGATTTTGTTTAATTTTTCATCCAGTAGGTCCCAGAAATTATCAACTTCGTCTGGATCAGACTTGTTCTTATCGTTTGTAGGAGCATGTGCGTTAACTAGGGCGTAGGTTTTGTTCGCGCATTTAATTGTGAGTATAGACAATCTGTCATTCACAGGTTCGAAATTTGCAACCGATTTAAGGATCTTGGTTCTAACAGTAAACGCGGTTCCAAGCATCACAGCTCCATTGAGGATTCCTCTTTGCGCTTTGCTCTTGAAAAATCGGTAGCCTTCGGATTCAAAAATCTCTTCATCTGGGTACCTTGTTTCCTGTAGGGCCATTATGGATATCTGATTTTCGTGAAGAGCTTTGGTGAGGGTTTTCAGCTTGCCAGTTTGTGTAAGTAAATTTATGTTGAAAGTTGCTAGAAAGGTTTTAGATTTTGGCCTGAGTTTTTGACTCTTCGGGGTACACCGAGACGCTCCGACTCGTCTCTTGCATGATGTCGAGTCTCCCCCAGAATCCGAACGAGACTCTTGCGCCGTGGCATTCACGACGAGGGATTTATCCGAAGATTTACCCCCTGTGGTATGTTTCTTGAAGTGTTGTGCCATCATGCCTTTTGACTTGACTTTGCTTTGGACGGGTACCCATCCTTTTACAACTAGGGTTGTTAGCCCTAGAGGTTGCCTCAAGATGTTTTCTGGCTTCTGGTCATTTACCAGTCTTCGCCGTAACCCTGGCAAGGGACCAGTTTTTTTTCACGGTGGTATTTTATTTCCCTACTACCCTCTGACTCTGCTGGCGGCAGAGCCAGCGAGCTTCCCCAATTCCAATGGGACTCGCCCGATGGAGGTAACCGGTAAATCCCCACACGGGTACTATTATTATTATTATTATTATTATTATTATTATTATTATTATTATTATTATTATTATTATTATTATTATTATTATTATTATTATTATTGATGGTCTGGAACCCACAGCAGGATGCAAGACCGCTACTTGGCGGTAAATTACATCCTCGGCCATTGTCATTGCTGACAATATGACCAGCACCATCGGCGCGCGTAGGCAAGTGCTCGAGATTTCTGCGGACACGAATGGTATACTTCCGTGAATTCTGGACCTTATTATAGAGGTGAACAATTGCACGGTCAATATCATTCATATGGTTTATTTCAAATGTTTTAAATTGGTATTTATATGCCAGGAGAATCTACTGCAATCTAACTTTATGTACTCCAAAGGAAAAGATGGTTCTTGAAAACGAACGATAGATTAAAAATGATCAGTTCATGATCAGAATAAGTACATTATAAACAGTAAAATCAATTTGTCTCAACTAATTTTTCACCCCACCGCCGTTAAGTTGATTAACCCCCCCCCCTAAAAAAATCGGCGTGTTTCCTTATGTTTAAAGGAGATTCCAAAAACCAGTGATCACGTCTGTTACCTTCAGTTCTGAGATATAAATATCCCCATAAAAAGAATTCACTTTTATCACTTCCTTTCAAAACCCACTCCCCACCCCTTAAGTGAATTTTCCGTTAAAAATACTCGTCTCTTTAATAGTAAAGGATCTTCTAAATACCAATTATCACGACTCTAACATCTTCAGTTTTTGAGATATGTGTCCACATAAAAGGAATTCAACTACATTTCACCCCCGCCCCCAAAATGATTTCGCCCAAAAACGCATTTTTCTTTGTTTTTAAAGGAGATCCAAATATCAATTTTTATATCTGCAACAACTTTAGTTTTTATTAGATGCAAGTATCCTAATACAATTATTTCTATTAATTTTCCAATTTTTCACCTCCACCCCCGCCCTCCATTGGATATTCCGAGAATATGTTTCTCTTTACTTTTAAAGCAGATACCAAATACCAATTTAAACGTCTGCAAAATCTTTCGTTTTTGAGATAATAGTAAACCTCTTACAAATAATTCAAATAATTTTTCAAATTTTCTCCTCCCTTTAGGTGGATATCCGAAAACAAAAAATACGTATTCCTTTATTTTTTAAAGGAAATTCCAAATACCAAATTTCACGTCTGTAACATCTTCAGCTTTTGAGATATCAGTTTCCTAATTAAAATAATTCAACCCCACTTTCAGTCACTTTTACCCCTCCACCCAAGTGGTTTTTCAGAAAACAAAATGTACGTGTTTCTTTATTTTCAATACAGATATAAAATACTACGTTTCACTTCGGTAGATTGTTAAGTTTTTGAGATATACTGTAGAAATTCTCATTTTAAAATTTCACCCCCTTTTTAGTTCCCCTTAGGTAGAGTTTCCAAAAAAATTCACCCAAGTTTCTTTACTTTTACAGGAGATTCCAATTACCAATTTTTACGTCTGTAACATTTTATTTTTTCTGAGATATACTGTAGATATATTCTTTCTAAAAATTCACCCCAATTTGGATTTTCCAAAAACAAAAATATTCATGTTTCTTTATTTTCAAAGGAGATCCCAAATACCAATTTTCAGGTCTGTAATATCTTCTGTTTCTGAGGTAAAAGTATCCTCATTTAAGGTATTCAAACCTTTTCCACCCCGCCTATTGGGATTTTTCGAAAACAAAAAATACGTTTTTCTTTATTTTTATAAGGGATTCAAAATACCAATTTTTACAACTGTACACTTTAAAAGTTTTCAGATATATATACACTCATTTTAAAATATCACCCTCCTTTTCAACCGCCCCCCCCCCATTAATTGGATTTTCCAAAAACAAAAGTATGTGTTTCTTAATTTTTAAAAGAGATCACAAATACCAATTTTCATGTCCGTAATATCTTCAGTTTCTGAGATATAAGTTTAGTCATTAAAGGCATTCAACCCATTTTTCACCCTTTTCGACCCGTCCTATTGGGATTTTCGAAAACAAAAAAATCGTGTTTTTTTATTTTTAAAGGAGATTCTATATACCAATTTTTACATCTATACTTTAAAATTTTTGGGATATAGATACACTCATTTTAAAAATTGACCCCTTTCCAAACCCCCCCCCCCCATTAATAAGATTTTCCGAAAACACGAAAAATACATGTTTCTTTATTTTAAAGGAGATCCCAAACACCAATTTTCAGGTCTGCAATAGCTTCAGTTTCTGACATCTAAGTACCGGTACCCTGATTAAAGGCATTCAACCCATTTTTCACCACTTTTCACCCCTCCTATTGGGATTTTCAGAAAACAAAACAATAGTGTTTCCTTACTTTTAAAGATTTTAAATACCAATTTTTACATCTGTAAACTTTTAAAGTGTTGAGATCTAGATACACTCATTATCAAATTTCACCCTCCTTTTCACCCCTTTACCGAAGGAATATCCCAAAATCCTCTCTTGGCGAGCACCTACATCTTAATATGAATGTATCCCCAAAATTTCATCTCCTTGTGTCCAGTATTTTTGGCTCGGCGATGATAAATCAGTAGTCAGTCAGGACATGTGATTTTATATATACAGGATGAAGCGAAATTCGCGCACTCGGGCGTCGCAGCGCGACTCCTTACATGCCAGCAATAGAAAAATGTCTCTCACAAAAGTTCGTCCTGCGAGTATATCCGAGAGAAAAAGGTCGCTGAAGAGTGGCAATCTGGCAACACTGTAACTCTATGTAGGTTAACTACCTCTGTCAGCACGTATTAGCCGTGCTGTACAGTTGGTGAAGTGGATAGAGTTTTGGGTTAGCATGCAGGTGGTCGAGGGTTCGATCCTGGGTTGAGGTGCTTTTTTATTTGCTAATTTCCATCGGACATTACATACTGTAACACAGTAAGACAACGTTTCTTAGGTCACATGTATCCTACATTTACAAAATTTAGTAATGCTGAACGTCCGCCTCTGTGGTGTAGTAGTTAGCGTGATTAGCTGCCACCCCCGGAGGCCCGGGTTCGATTCCCGGCTCTGCCACGAAATTTGAAAAGTGGTACGAGGGCTGGAACCGGGTCCACTCAGCCTCGGGAGGTCAACTGAGTAGAGGTGGGTTCGATTTCCACCTCAGCCATCCTCGAAGTGGTTTTCCGTGGTTTCCCACTTCTCCTCCAGGCGAATGCCGGGATGGTACCTAACTTAAGGCCACGGCCGCTTCCTTCCTTCTTCCTTGCCTATCCCTTCCAATCTTCCCATCCCTCCACAAGGCCCCTGTTCAGCATAGCAGGTGAGGCCGCCTGAGAGAGGTACTGGTCATCCTCCCCAGTTGTATCCCCCGACCAAGAGTCTGAAGCTCCAGGACACTGCCCTTGAGGCGGTAGAGGTGGGATCCCTCGCTGAGTCCGAGGGAAAAACCGAACCTGGAGGGTAAACAGATGATGATGATGATGATGATGATTATTATTATTATTATTATTGATGGTCTGGAACCTACAGCAAGATGCAAGACCGCTACTTGGCGGTAAATTACATCTGCTGCAATTGTCATTGCTGACAAAGTGACCAGCAACATCGTCGCGCGTAGACAAGTGCGGGAGATTTCTTCTTTTCTTTGCTGTTTTGCTTAACGTCGCACCAACACAGATATGTCTTATGGCGACGATGGGATAGGAAAGGTCTAGGAAGTGGAAGGAAGCGGCCGTGGCCTTAGTTAAGGTACAGCCCCGGCATTTGCCTGGTGTGAAAATGGGGAAACACGGAAAACCATCTTCAGGGCTGCCGATAGTGGGGCTCGAACCCACTACCTCCCGATTACTGGATACTGGCCGTACTTAAGCGACTGCAGCTATCGAGCTCGGTCGGGAGATTTCTGGCGACACGAATGATATACTTCCGTGAATTATTGACCTTATTATAGAGGTGAAGAATTGCATGGTCAATATAATTCATATCGTTTATTTCAAATGTGTCTAAATTTTTATTTATACGGCAGGAGAATCTACCGCAATCTAACTTTAATGTACTCCAAAGGAAAAGATGGTTCTTGAAAACGAACCCAGGAAAGATTAAAAATGATCAGTTTATGATCAGAATAAGTAAATTATGAACAATAAAATCAATTGGTCTCAACTCCTTTTTCACCAAAAAAAAAAGAAAGAATGCGTATTTCCTTATATTTAAAGGAGATTCCAAATACCAATGTTCACGTCTGTTTTCGGAAAATCCCAATAGGAGGGGTGAAAAAGGGTGAAAAATGGGTTGAATGCCTGTATTGACGCTACTTATATTTCAGAAACTGAGGATATTACAGGCTTAAAATTGTTTGTTTGGGATCTAAATAAAAGTAAAGAAACAGGTATTTTTTCGTTTTTGGAAAGTGCAAATAATGGGGGGTGAAAAGGGGGGTGAACTTTTAAAATGAGTGTATCTATGTCTTAAAATAAAAGTTTACAGATGTAAAAATTGGTATGTAGAATCTCCTTTTAAAAATAAAGAAACAAGTTATTACCGAAAATCCCAATAGGAGGGGTGAAAAATGGGTTGACTGCATTTAATGAGGATACTTATATCTCAGAAACTGAAGACCTGAAAATTGGTATGTGAGATCTCCTTTAAAAATAAATAAAAATGATCTTTTTTTGGAAAATCCAAATAGTGGGGGGTGAAGGGGTGGATTTTTTAAATTAGATTATCTGTATCTCATAGCTTTATAAGTTTGCACATGTAAAAATTGATATTTAGACTCTGCTTTAAAAATAAAGGAAACGTAACATTTTGTTTTCTGTAAATCCCAATAGGAGGGGTGAATGTAAGGTAAGGGTTATTCTGTCCGAAGGCAGGTCCGAACCTCCACAGAGGTGTTCCTGAGCCGGAGTTTACGTGCGGTAGGGTGGCCAGTTCCTTTCCGCTTCTCCATTCAATTACCCCCACCAACAGCGCGTGGCAACCCATCCAAATCCTGACCACGCCCAATGTTGCTTAACTTCGGAGATCTCACGGGATCCGGTGTTTCAACACGGCTACGGGCAAAGGGTGAATAGTGGGTTGAATGCCTTTAATGAGGATACATATATCACAGAAACTGAAGATATTACAGAACTAAAAATTTGTATATGGGATACCCTTTAAAAATAAAGGAACCCGTACTTTTTTTTGGTTTTGGAAAATCCAATTAATGGCTGTTAAACAGGAGTGACAAATTGGGGGAATTTTTTGAAAGACTACATCTACAGAATATCTCAGAAACGTGAAATGTTACAGGCGTAAAGATTGGTATTTTGAATCTCCTGTAAATGTAAAGAAAAATAGGTGATTTGTTTTTGGAAACTCCACTTAAAGGGAACTAAAAACGGGTGAAATTTTAAAATGAGAATTTCTACAGTATATCTCAAAAACTTAACATGTTACAGAAGTGAAAAATGGTATTTTTCATCTGTATTAAAAAAAGAAACGTGTATTTTTAGTTTTCGGACATACCACTTGGGTGGGGGGGGGGTAAAAGTGACTGAAAATGGTGTTGAATTCTTTTAATTAGGCTACTGATATCTCAAAAACTGAAGACGTTACAGACATGAAATTTGATGTTTATAATCTGCTTTAAAAGTAAGGAATCTCGTATTCTCGGAAAATTCAATGAAGCGGGGGGGAGGCGGTAGTGAAAGAATTGAAAAATTAATTGACTTAATTGTATGAGGATACATACATCTAATAAAAACTAAAGTTGTTACAGAAGTGAAAATTGGTATTTGGATCACCTTTAAAAACAAAGAAAAATGCGTTTTGGGCGGAAATCACCTTGGGGGGCGGGAGTGAGAAGGAGTTGAATTCCTTTCATGAGGACACATAAATCAAAAACTGAAGAAGTTAGAGTCGTGATAATTGGTATTTAGGAGATCCTTTACTATTAAAGAAACAAGTACCGAGCTCGATAGCTGCAGTTGCTGAAGTGGGGTAATATCCCGTAATCGGGAGATAGTGGGTTCGAACCCCACTGTCGGCAGCCATGAAGATGGTTTTTCGTGGTTTCCCATTTTCACACCAGCCAAATGCTGGGGCTGTACCTTAATTAAGGCCACGGCCGCTTCCTTTCCATTCCTAGGCCTTTCCTATCCCATCTTAGCCATAAGCCATATGCGCGTCAGTGCGACGTAAAGCAAATAGCAAAGAAAAAAGATACACTGGGGGGGGGGCTGAAAGGAATTGAAAAAACTGAATTATTTTTATGGGGATACTTATATCTCAAAACTGAAGGTAATAGACGTGAACATTGGTGTTTGGAATCTCCTTTAAAAATAAAGAAACAGGCCTTTTTTTCTTTTTTATTGGGGGGGGGGTAAATAAACTTAACGGCGGTGGGGTGTAAAAGAGGTGAGACCAATTGATTTTACTGTTCATAATTTACTTATAAAGCGCCTCCGTGGCTCATGCGGGAGCGCGCCGGCCTCTCACAGCTGGGTTCCGTGGTTCAAATCCCGGTCACTCCATGTGACATTCTTGCTGGACATAACGCAGGCGGGATAGGTTTTTCTCCTGATACCCCGGTTTCCCCTGACATCATTCATTCCAGAAACACTGTCCAGTATCATTTCATTTGTCATTCATTAATCATTGCCCCAGGGGAGTGCGACATGCTTCGGCAGCCGGCACAATTCCTATCCTCGCCGCTAGATGGGGGCTTTATTAATTCCATTCCCGACCCTGTCAAATGACTGGAAACAGGCTGTTGATTTTTGATGTTCTTATTCTGATCATAAAGCGATCATTTTTAATCTTTGCTGGGTTCGTTTCCAAGAGCCATCTTTTCCTTCGGAGAACGTTCTTAGACTACAGTAGATTCTCCTGCATATGAACAGAAATTTAAACACATTTGAAATAAACGATACGAATGAGTTCGACCGTCCAATTTTTCACCTCTATAATAAAGTCAATAATGCACGGAAATATTGTGACTTCCCCTCTCGGAGAACAATCATTGAATGAGAAATGCAACCATGCAAGCTAAGGGCGCCAATCTTTAAGTTGATGACTTAAAGATAAAAATTTATAATCAAGCTTGGACGGACTCTTATCACAGGGGTGGGGTGATAGCGCACTAATCATTAAGCCGGAGAATTAGAAATCAAAAGGCTAATTAAGGCAGATTGATTAAAGTGAACTAGAAAAATACTATTTATTATATTGAATATAAATGACGACGGTTTAACGAGAACTGAATTTAAAATAGGAAATGAATTTAACAAAAAGTTGAATGACTCTACTTCGCGAAAACTTGCAATATTTTTAACTCGCTTGCTCACCATGTAGTCTTGTTCTGCTGGTCCTTGGAAAGCTTCCATCCTTGTAGCTGGAACATCACCGGTCGTCTTTGAGATCTCTTCATCTGCAGCTAAGTACCATTCCTGCCTTGCTAAGTGCACCGACCACTAACTGGAAGATGGCTTCGACACTAACACTCCCTATTATGCTCTATCCCATATATTGGAGATGAGCCCTAAGTCATAGTTAGAAAAACCTCCTTGGGTTATGTGGAGAGGATACACAATTAATAATCCTTCCAACTTTACTGAAAATGTGCCCTGAAGTTTCATTTCTATCTAGTTTAATACTACCTATTGTCTTAGACTGGTACAAACCGGTCTAGTAGCCGAGCTGTACGTACTTCCTGATGAGAGTCGCTATACACCCCTCATTCAGAAATTCCTAAGTACCACGTCGTGTTAACGAAATAATTAATGTAGAAGTGATAAACTATCACACTAGTCCACTATGGTACAACAACCATAAGACAACTTCTCAGACCTACAGCGAAATACAAGATCGAAGAATCAAGAATCCAGAAGAATAATAATAATGAATGCAGAATCAAGAAGAATCAAGAAGAATGAAGCCAAGAGCTCCAACACGCCCTTTTATAACCTTCTCTGGCTCTAATTACAGGTCGCTACACGTGGTCCAATCAGTTGACACGTCTCTCCCCACTCCAGATATTAGAGTTGATGGGTCTTAACCATGATATCAACTGTTCTTCTATTAGCCCTTTCACTCAGTATCCATGGCAACATGACGCTCCTTTGAAAATATAGGCGGTGATCAGTTTGAATTATTCTGGTCGAAATACGGTAGCTGTCGTTATAACGCTTGAACACGTGCTCGCTTTTCCCAGAATTTGATGTCTAAATTTGTCCTTCCTTCTTCCTCGGTGATGTGGCAAGATAGAGGAAATCTACTGCAAGTTAAATTTAAACGAATGTCGCAAGAATCTAAGTGAATATTAGGATATTCAGCCCTCGTTTACAAGTCGTAGTTACAAAGTAATGAAATGATAGTGAGCAAATGATCAACCATGAATTATAATACAATTACATACCAAGATAAATATCATGACGTTAAATTCCTGAATTAATTACATATAATAAAATTAACATAATTACACTGTGACGTCTGGAACGTTACAATATGTCATTCGTATCGCCAGAAATCCCGCTTACTTGCCTACGCGCGACAATGGTGCTGGTCACATTGTCAACAATGAAAATGGCAGCATATGTAATTTACCGCCAAGTAGCGGTCTTGCATCTTGCTGTGGGGTCCAGAACATCTATAATAATAATAATAATAATAATAATAATAATAATAATAATAATAATAATAATAATAATGTTCTGGACCGTCGTTAAATGTGCGTACCGCGCAGGAAACGGGTCCTGGACGGGTAATGACTACGAATGCAGTCCGGCCGCGGGTTCAGTACCGCCAAGGCACCCAAGACGACACCACGCTGGATCTCCTCAAGGATTTGATCCATATTTAAAATGCTTATAGGAAAAGATGGCAAAGATTTAATGACCCAACTGACCGGTGAAATACCTGGACTTAGCCCGGTAAGTACAAAATCGATTGCTGGAAAGAAAGATTGAAGAATGGGAGGAAACTTGCCGTAATCTCTCAAAAAACGAGTCAGATGGCGAATTTTGGCGGATTCTCTCAGAAAAGGAGTCAGATTGCGAATTTCGGCGGATTATACATAAAACGATAATCATTCAATTATAAATTTCAGTATCATACCGTAGCGAAGCACGGGTATCTTGCTAGTATTCTATAAACTACATCCGACTCGCTGATTGATTCACTAACAGCCCTAACTCATTACAGTTCAACAATATTTTCATACGACAATAAAGTGCCTTCCCTCCTCTTACAAAGTAATAAAATTACGTGATCAATATGTCATTTTTACCATCTGTTTTATTTTGAACTCATTAAGAGCACACAGCTTTCGCTGACTAATCAAACACTAGTGAAAGACATGATCAAATGTCACCTAGCAAGTGACTACAACGTACCATATTGTGTCTACGAATAGTTAAGTATGGAAAGAACAAATATTGGGTAAATTTATCTAAAATAAATCATCTTTTGGCTTTAGGACCCACTAACTACTTTAACGGTTTTCGCAGACGCTGAGATGACGGAATTTAGTCCCGCAGGAGGTTTTTTTAAGTGCCAGTAAAACTACCTACACTAGGCTGACGTATTTGAGCACCTTCGAATACCATCGGACTGAACCAGAATCGAACCTACCAAGTTGGCTTCAGAAGGCCAGACCCTCAACCGTCTGAGCCACTGTGCCCGGCAGAATAATTCTTAAAAAACGCACACAATTTTACGAAAAATAGAGGAGACGATTCCATCTTTTATTTGTAAGAAAATGATAAATGATGTTCACTGTGAAATTAATCGGTCGGAGTAAAAAAGATATCAAGTCAAAATATACCATTGTTTTGTTTTTTGCCCTAATCCGAGGTTTGGAAGTTGGCTGCATTCAACAATGAAGGAAACAATGTTCTCAGCCCTCTCCTTGTATTAGATATCAGTGTTCGTAACAGTGGATACAGAGGAGTAAAATATTATGTCACTGACTGCATAACCTTTCAGCACCGTAATACTCGTAATGCGACAGCACATAAATATTGAACTTTAAACGTATAATTGCTTGGTAAAGCAATTGGCTATACTGTAAAAGATTCTATATGCACAACATGTTACATTTCGGTCAATCAGCAATAAAGTGTAATATGTTTTGGTACAAAATTAGTAACGAAAAGTCAGGTTTGGACCAAAAAAGAAGACATGCTACGTTTTGTAACCTTTTGCTGCCTTTATGCTACATTTTGAAAGTGTAAGTAGTTTTTTATCTCATAATATTGCACCTGCCATTAGTTTGTAACGCTCAATGTATGACTGCTGTGCAGTAAATATTATTTGAAAACATGTCTTCCTTCTCCCGAAAATTAGCAAAAAATGACGTAAGACCTTTTAGCTTCGATCGATTCACTTAACCCATCTCACTGATACAGAGTGATCAGACATGCTTTACTTCGGTGCGCGCGGTACTTTTCCTATGGGTGAGCTAACGGCTCGTCAGCCGCGAGCGGGAATAGGATGGTGCAGTATACCTTCGCATGTTTTCTTCCCTCACGCTAGCCTTCGTTTTGTGTGCGCACACATCCCTGCTAGTTGACCCTGTACACATGCACGATGTTGCAGTCTTATTTCAGCTGTTTTTTGCCAAGATAAAAAGAGAGAGTGAGTGGAGAGGGGGGATTGGTAGTTTCTTAATTACCGAGCTCGATAGCTGCAGTCGTTTAAGTGCGGCCAGTATCCAGTATTCGGGAGATAGTAGGTTCGAACCCCACTGTCGGCAGCCCTGAAAATGGTTTTCCGTGGTTTCCCATATTCGCACCAGGCAAATGCTGGGGCTGTACCTTAATTAAGGCCACGGCCGCTTCCTTCCCACTCCTAGCCCTTTCCTGTCCCATCGTCGCCATAAGACCTGTCTGTGTCGGTGCGACGTAAAGCAGCTAGCAGAGAGAGAGAAAAGAGTTTCTTAATTCCGTAATTTTTCATAAATGAAGGGTGTTATGGCTCGGCACAGCGTGTCTTTATGTACGACTAGCATTTGTACCCGTTCTTCGCAGGAGAATTTGCAGAGGATTACATGTTACCTTCAAGACTTTGTGCGAAGTTACATGCGACATGTTAAAATGATATTTTCTTAAGAAAGCGCGTGACAGTAACGTGAAATATGATTGAGCTGAACAAAGTCGAGAGAGAATGATGACGATTTCCGAATTTATTGTACGGTACAGTTCCTGGACCGAAGTTGCGCGAAATTCTCCATGGTTCTCAGGTTGCCTATTGTATCCCTGACCACTGGCGTGGCGCTCTGACATTGATGATAACTCCCTTAACACCTGTCACATCGAAAAGAGGAAAATGGACTTTTAGTTTTCCCAGTTGCCCACCTTGAAGTGACATGTTCCACGGGACTAGGACTAAGAATCCAGTGTTTCGTATTCATCTGCGTTAATATCCGCGGTACCGTAAATGCGTACATGGCAGAAAGGAACGGAAATAACTTATTCTAGAGCGTATATTATATACAGTATTTTGATAGACCTAATTTTAACGAAAATATTTGAGAAGAATCTTCCTATAAATACCAACACCATGCGATTACCATGACACCATATGTATCTCATAAGACAATCCTGAGTGAGTAGAATCCAAATACATAGTCTGGTGGAAATAAGTCCAGCAGTTTTCCTCTTTTACGAATATACAAACAGATAGATAACCAGACAGACAGACATCAAATGGAAAAGTTCTACCTCATGTTACCTCGGAGTCAGATACATTAGGTGGGGGTAATTTTAAAGCCGAGAGAAATATGTTGCATTCTCTGATTTTCTCCTGTTATGGATCCTTCAAATAACTGTAGATCTGCGAGGGTGACCATCACTGGCTGCAGAATATGAGCCTGTAGGGAAATAACTTGATGTCTTTGGAGTGTACAGACCGGGAAAGGGTAGCGCTGACGCTGATTCAGAATTATTTGATAAGATAAATCAGCTATATGGGAAACGACATGGAAAGGAGTGTGATTGTAAAGGGAGATCAGAATTTACCAAATGTCAATTGGGAAGGTAATGCGAATGACAGGAAGCATGACTAACAAATAGCAGGTAAGTTAATATAGGAAGGAAAGCTGATTCATAAAGTGATGGAATCAACTAGAGGGAAGAATATCCGGGATGAGGTGCTGGTAAAACCAGATGAGCTCTATAGAGAAACCGAAGTAATAGATTGCATCAGTAATCAGGAAGCTGTTTTGTGGTAGTTCAAAGTAAATGTGATAGAAAGGAAGGTCTTAAAAGTAGGACTATTAGGCAGTACCATATGGCAGATAAAACAGGCATGAGGGAGTTTTTAAAAAGTAACTAGGGTCGGTAGAAAACGGTAAATAAAAGGGCTAACAGACTCTGGGATTGGTTTAAATCAATTGTTGAGGAATGTGAAAAAAGGTTTGTACCTTTAAAGGTGCTAAGGAATGGAAAAGACCCACCGTATTATAATAGAGAAATAATGAGGCTAAGAAGGAGGTGCAGCTTAGAAAGAAACAGAGTTAGAAGTGGCTGTGTAAGTAAAGAGAAATTGAAGGAACTTACTAGGAAATTGAATCTAGCAAAGAAGTCAGCTAAGGATAACATGATGGCAAGCATAACTGGCAGTCATACAAATTTTAGTGAAAAATGGAGTGGTATGTATAGGTACTTTAAGGCAAAAACAGATTCCAAGAAGGACATTCCAGGAATTATTAATGAACAGGGGGAGTTTTTATGTGAGGATCTTCAAAAGGCAGAAGTATTCAGTCAGCAGTATGTAAAGATTGTTGGTTACAAGGATAATATCCAGATAGAGGAGGTGACTAATGCTAAAGAAGTATTAAATTGTGCATATGATAACAATAACATATACAATAGGATACAAAAGTTGAAAACTAGAAAACCGGCTGGAATTGGTAAGATTTCTGGGGATGTACTAAAGACAATGGGTTGGGTCATAGTACCACATCTGAAGTAATTAATTGATGATTGTTTGCATGAAGGAGCTCTTCCCAATGAATGGAGAGGTGCTATAATAGCCCCTGTGTTTAAAGGAAAGGGTGATAGACATAAAGTTGAAAATTACAGGCCACTAAGTTTGATTAGCGTTTTATGTAAGTTTTGGGAAAGCATTATTTCTGAATATCTTAGACAAGTTTGCGAAATTGATAACTGGATCGATAGAAGGCAGTTCGCGTTTAGGAAAAGTTATTCCACTGAAGCTCAACTTTAGGATTCCAGCAATATATAGCGGATATCTTGGATTCAGGAGGTCAAGTGGACTGTATATCGAGTGGCCTACCTAAACCATTTGATAGAGTGGATCATGGGAGACTACTGGCAAAAATTAGTGCAATTTGACTAGACAAAAGGGTGACTGAATGGGTTGCTATATTTCTAGAAAATAGATCTCAGAGAATTAGAGTAGGTGAAGCTTTATCTGTCCCTGTAATAATTAAGAGGGGAATTCCTCAAGGCAGTATTATTGGACCTTTATATTTTCTTATACTTTATGTATATAAATGGTATGAGTAAAGTAGTGGAATCAGAGAGAAGGCTTGTTGCAGATGATCTTATTCTGTATATAGTAATAAGTAAGTTACAAGATTGTAACGGCAAAATGACCACAATTATGCTGTTAGATGGACAGCAGGCAATGGCATGATGATAAACGGGGTTAAAAGTAAGGTTGTGACGTTCACAAATAGGAAAAGTCCTCTCAGTTTTAATTACTGCGTTGATGGGTTGAGAGTTCCTTATGGAGATCACTGTAAGTACTTAGGTGTATATAAGGAAATATCTTCATTGGGGTAATCACATAAATGGGATTGTAAATAAGAGGTACAGATCTCTGCACATTGTTATGAGGGTATTTAGGGATTGTAGTAAGGATGTAAAGGAGAGGGCGTGTAAGTCTCTGGTAAGATCCCAACTAGAGTATGGTTCCGGTGTATGGGACCCTCACCAAGATTACTTGATTCGAGAACTGGAAAAAATCCAAAGAAAAGCAGCTCGATTTGTTCTGGGTGTTTTCCGACAAAAGAATAGCGTTAAAATAATTTGCAAAGTTTGGGCTGGGAAGACATGAGAGAAAGAAGACGAGCTGCTCGACTAAGTGGTATGTTCCCAGCTGTCAGCGGAGAGATGGCGTCGAATGACATTAATTTTGAGTGGTGTCTTTAAGATTAGGAAAGATCACAATATGAATATAATGTTGGAATTCAAGAGGATAAATTGAGGCAAATATTGGTTTATATTAAGGGGAGTTAGAGATTGGAATAACTTATGTTCACTAAATTTCCAATTTCCTTGAAATCATTTAAGAAAAGGCTAGAAAAAACAACAGATAGCGAATCTGCCCCCAGGGCGACTGCTCTGAATGCAGATCAGTATTGATTGATTGATTGATTGATTGATTGATTGATTGATTGATTGATTGATTGATTGATTGATTGATTGATTGATTGATTGATTGATTGATTGATTGATTGATTGATTGATTGATTGATTGATTGATTGATTGATTGATTGATTGATTGATTGATTGATTGATTGATTGATTGATTGATTGATTGATTGATTGATTGATTGATTGATTGATTGATTGATTGATTGATTGATTGATTGATTGATTGATTGATTGATTGATTGATTGATTGATTAGTTCGTTCGTTCGTTCGTTCATTCATTCATTCATTCATTCATTGATATAGTAATTTTCTCCGCCATTTGAATACTAAGCGAAATTATGTACATAACAAAATTTATTTAAAATGAAATGGCGTTTCACATATAGTCTACAGATTTTACATATAATCGGTAGTGTAAGAGAAAATTGAAAAACTCTTCTTCTCTTCCTTTAAACCCCCACTCTATTCAGTGGTTTTTAAATGAAATGCATATCGAATCCTGGTCCTGACTGAGTAAACTCAAAATATGACGTTTGGTCGAGATATAACCAACAGTGTAAGAGAAAAAATGGAAAAAAATCGTTGGGTCTTCCTATAAACCCCGAATCTGTTCAGTGACTTTTATCTGATATTCATATCGAATCTCGCTTCTAGATGAGTAGACTCTAAATATGAAGTTTAGTCGAGATATAATCAATAGGTCCTAGTGTAGGAGAAAATCGAAAAAAAAAACTCTTTTAGTCTTCCTATAAACCCCCAGAGTATTCAGTAATTTTTAATTGATATGCATATTGTGACCGTATCCAGGTCTCGGCTGACTGAATGTGGGCCAGTGTGTTACTGGGGTTCGCTTTGTCGGCAACAGCGCGTGTGGCCTTGGCCAGGTGATAGAGAACCTGTTTCTGACTTGAAGGGGTAGCTGGTTGACTGTGGAAAAATAATAAAAATCAAAGCGGGCGAGAGATAAAAATAGCCAGAATATGTTCGTCTGTAATCACATTGATTTGTAATGAATGAAATATTTATAATATCTTTGGTGGCATGAAACGCATAACTAAGAAGGTACGCATGAATCATATTTGACTGAACCGTGTTAATAATGTCACGTGTGAATTATAAAAATTAATAACTGAATTTTTACTCCATTTCAACGGTATTTCAGCTATAAATGATGGTGAAATTATTTAATCAAACCCCAGAAGAATTCAGTACTTGAGTTGACTTCACTTCCGACAACGAACGCTACACAACGATATTTAAGGCAAGTCATAAGAGTACAAGCTCTCACATGTTCCTGATTTACTCACTGCAGTCACTTCGTGTACTTCGCTAGCTGGACTTCAACACAGAACGTCAGTGGAATACTATCATCAGGGATAGTGGACTCATTCCTGTGTTCAACGCTTTCTACAATTGTGCAAATCTACGACCTGAATTAACTGCAATAAACAGACGTCGAAATAGCAGATCAATTTTTTTAAAGTACGTGTTATTTTCATCCTAAATTACATGTGTGCTTATGATCTCTCCTAATACATTTGGTACAAGTTTCAGCAATCTTACGAGGGTAAACGTCGAAGAGGACCTTTACATTATCATCGCCAGAAGATGGAAGTTCGTGCCAGAGACTCCACACATTTCATCATGAAGTTCTAAGCCCATTGACCAGCGTCGGCAGCGGCGAAATGCAGGGACTTTCGCCTTAGAATGGGTGATTGAGGACCCCGGACTTCGAGATGTGAAGACAACTAAATAAGTTAAGTCGACTACGTCTTATTTATATCTGTTCTATGTAGCTCTTTATTTCTACTCTTAATCTTTCCTTAGATTTGTTCTGTAATATCTAGTTGATTTATTTCACACGGTATTTCACTGGTTATTTCTTAGATGTGAGATAGGACTTGTAGCATTAATTTGCACGCTTGCTTGATTCATGACCACGTGTTGTCGAGTTTGAAGATGATGGATCAGTTGAAGTTATCCATGTCTTATCGGAACCATCCTTTCTCATTGTACGAATTTCATTATGATAGTGAGTTAATCTGTGTCCGATGAATTTATCGAGGTGATATTTTTTCAATATTCTTAACATTTTTCATGGTAATTGGACTTTTACTCGTACCTCATATTTACGATAGCATATCATCAGGATATTGATTCCGAATCGAGTGTATGAATTTATTTTGGGTACATGCATTGTGGTATATGGTAACTAACGGATTAGTTAATCATCGAGACAAATTTAATGAGGATAAGACTTGTTTTAGGACGATGACAGGTCCTTATAATTTTCATGACTACACATGCGTGATAAGTAGTTACCATGAGTTATGGTCGTCGTTATGATGTTGTACCGTACGTGCAATTTATGAGGATTTTGTACGTACGATATGAATCTTTGTGAAATTGAATTTTCATGTGTTAATGTAGTAATATTTTTATACATGATGTTGATCATGATATAATGGAAGTACGGTATCTTCGAGATTATACGAGGTGTAGTTGATATAGTAATGTCTTCTGATGATAAGGACAAGTCCATGTTGATCGATGTACTCCATAATTCAGGATAATATCCTAATAGTGCTCATGAAATTCAGTAATTCTAAGTTTAAGGTACGTGTAAATTTTACTGGAGGACCTTAGGTCTGGAGAATAGATCCTCAATTGAATATTCTAATAATGTTACAGTTCGGAACCAGGCATGCTCACTTTCGATGTCTTATTTCGTTCTCACGTGGAGACTTTACCTTTTAATATGTTGGAGCGAGTTAATGGGAGAGTGGCGAGATTGATTTACACCCGATGATGAAGTGTAGATAGTGTAGATATTACTTTGTTTGGCATTTTTCAGTAGCTAGTAGTAGATTTAGAGATTTTCTAGTGTCAAGACATTTATTTTCTATGCATTTGTGTTGTGGTGATGTGTGACACATTGATGGTGTTGATTCATTATGTGGACAGGATTTCTACGTTGAGGATATTTTTTTTCTATTTATTGATTTTTCCGATGGGTTATAATGCTAATTTTTGTTCATTTAATGACCAAGCGATAATAAGTTTTGTTATTAGTTCTCACAAGGAGATAAGTGGTAAGACGTGAACAGATATACTCGACGTCTCGAATTAACTTTTAGAAAACTAAGGCAAATTCAAATTTTCATTTAAATGTTAACAACGTTTTTGGATGAACAGAATTTCACTCATATTTTGTCAAGGTTGTAAAACTAACTAATCTTGGATATTTTCTATTATACACTTTATTAAAATTAATGCATTTTCCAGATTGTTTGAGGAATTCTACGCAAGACTTCATTTTTTTAATTTACTAAACTTTAAATTACTAAATGAATGTTTTCAAACGAAGAAAAGCTATGTTATATTCAACACTCTGTTAGAATGGTAGGGAAAACTAAGTTACGTGTACCATCCCATTTGTCAGTATTTTTTTGTCACATCAAGAGCAATAGTAATTAATGTAACGTAGCGATCATTTTCATTATCATAGATGTCAGGGTGGCAAATATTTTATTTTATTTGAATAAAAGTGTGATATGTTCTCTATACTTAAAACATTCTTATTTTCCGAACCTTATGTCAATCTTGCCACTTGCATATTTTTTTTAAGTCAGCGGTCCTGTGAACTGAGCACCCCTGAGGTGTCTCTTGTTCGCCGGCAGACCTAGTACGGGGACAATATGTTCATCGATGAGTAGACTCTAAATATGTTTGGTCGACATCTATTCAGCCGTTTACCCGTGATGGTGGAAGAAACAGACAAACAGACACGAAAGCTAAAAACTACTGATACGACCTTGATTTGACCTGAAAGGGATAAATATATCTAATTTTGTCTAAATAAATGGCATTACAGACAACGGACCCCCTGCAATTTTATTTATAAGATTCATGTATATTAAATGATAGCCTGTGAATTTCAAAGATGGTTTCAAAAATTATTCCCTCTTGTAGACGTTCCTAGTACTATAAGAGTCCATAATCTTTTAATACATTTCAGGACACTGGCTGTATCCGGGCTATGAAACCAAAAATGCAGCGTAGTGTTCAGCGGAGAGATGGCGTGGAATGACATTAGTAGACGAATAAGTTTGAATGGCGTTTATAAAAGTAGGGAAGATAACAATATGAAGATGAAGTTGGAATTCAAGAGGACAAATTGGGGCAAATATTCATTTATAGGAAGGGGAGTTAGGGATTGGAATAACTTACCAAAGGAGACGTTCAGTAAATTTCCAATTTCTTTGAAATCATTTAGGAAAAGGCTAGGAAAGCAACAGATAGGGAATTTGCCACCTGGGCGACTGCCCTAAATGCAGATCAGTATTGATTGATTGTCCAGCATGCTAACCATTTATATAACCATCTAACCACCGAAGAAAAATTACATGATTGTGGTCATCGTTTGGAAAATTCTCCCCAAAAATCACTCCGTCGTCTTACACGAGTGGGAATTCCATACGGGTCTGTGCAAAAGGCTACTAAATGATTTCACTTAAATCCGTATAAAATAACTGTGGCACATAATCTTCCATCGAGTGACGTAGGCACGTACTTTGTGAGTGGAGTATGTAAAACATATTCAATGGACAAAATTGACCGACATTTAATACTCTTCTCCGACGAGGCCTGGTTCCATCTCCATGGTTATGTGTGTACATAAACAATCGTTATTGGAGTGCTGATAGACCTTACTTCGTACAGGAAGGTCCCTTCATGAGACAAACACCGCTGTATGGTGTTCAGTCACTGGTGAAAGAATTATAGGACCATTACTTTAGTTTACTTTTATTCCTTTGTTGATAATACGGTTGATTCTGTTACTACAGAGTTCGATATCTATAGTCGCTTAAGTGCGGACAGTATCCAGTATACGGGAGATAAGTGGGTTCAAACCCCATTTTCGGCAGCCCTGAAGGTGGTTTTCCGTGGTTTCCCATTTTCACGCCAGTAAAATGCTGGGGCTGTACCTTAATTAAGGCCACGGCCGCTTCCTTCCCACTCCTAGCCTTTTCCTATCCCATCGTTGCCATAAGACCTATCTGTGTCGGTGTGACGTAAAGCAACCTTTAAAGAGAAAAGATTCCGTTACTTGCGTGAATACCATACTAACCCCTTTTTCAGAGAATTAACCCACAGGACTCTGCCACAGCTGACAATGCGAATAATTCCATGACAGAAATTAACAAAAGTGTTTCCTCAGAACAGAGTATAATAATGGCGTGTGACCTCCGGAGAGGCCTGGTGCAGGTCTTTCGAGTTGACACCTTATAAGCGACCTGCGCGCTGCGCGTCTGTGAGGATGAAGCCCTACCTATGGTGAATTCTAATGCTGAAGACGGCACACATGTCCAGCGCTCCAGACATCGGAATTAACCAATGAAGGATAAAATCCCCAACCCGGCCTGGAATCGAACCGGGGACTTCTTGGACCAAAGACCAACACGCTAACCATTTAGCCATGGAGCCGTAACCGTACGCCGTACAAGAACTGAAACATAATACTTGTCAGTAAGTTTCCGGGATTCCTCAACGTGAACTACAGTGAGTGATGTATAATTTCCTAACGAGGGGCCAAATATGTATAGAGAATGAAGGCGGGCAGTATCGATATTTCTTTTCTAAATTCGGTAAGTAATTAAATTCTTAAAATTGTTTGTGTTACCGTTGCATAGTTTACCTTCTCGCTACTGGCCTCGACCTACGCGTGGCAAACGAACGCACTTTCGCCCGTAGTTAGACAACACCGCGCGTCCGAATAAAGCATATCTGATCATCTTGTATAATGAAGTGTAGGAAGAGAAGACAACTTGTGTACACATAATACGAGGGCGAGTCCAATAAAAACATTTATAATTAAATAAAAATTCAAAAACTCGCTACACGGTTCTTTTCGCAGGAAGTACTTTTACAAAGGCTTTAACGAATATCCTACAGCTGGCAGCACTGTGCAGAAAGCAAACACCATCAGAACCAGTGGAACAACGACCGCCTCACTTCAGACATCCACGAACGAAGATCAGTGGTCCGTTAGGGATTCTTGAGTAGTAAAGACGTGAAACCTACTGAAATTCATCGGCGAATGACGACTCAGTATAGTCCTGCATATAGCAGCAACATGAAAACGCTCGGCCCCAAACGACCCATGCAACAGTTACTGCCATTTAAGAATGTAATTTGAATGCTTTCTACATTCATGATGTTTGATGGACCTCGCCACTCCAATTATTACATGTTTGGACCACTCAAGAGGGCACTGCGAGAAGATATGTTTTGTTCGGATGAAGATGAATAATGAAGGCGGTGCACGAATAGCACTGAAGACAACCAAACTGATTTTCTTACTACAAATGCCTGGCTGATAAAGGTATACACTGAGAATTTCAGCAGTAATCAACGCTAATTTTACCAATTTCAGCTGCTCATGCTGGTAATTATACATGTTTACTGGCCTAAAAAGGTATTGGTATGATAATGAATACGGCAGGAAATCCAGATATAAGTAATTATTATTCTACAAATTTTAGCTAATCTTACCAACACTTAAACGTGCCCGTAAGACTTGATGTAGAAATCTTTTAAGCACAAATGTAAACAATAATAAGAACATTGGATGAATTATGTATTTGTGCAGTCGGGAGTTGAGTAACTCGAATCTTCAGTGTCCCAGATAACATTGTCAGGAACATCACAGGCATCACATTCAACTGGAAATGTAGCTTTTTGCAAGCCAGCTTACTTATGTTATTGAATATGGGGGCAATGAACTGATTATGGATAACCGCATGAAGGCTGATAACAGCGTTAAGGCTCTGTTATTGAGTAAAACTTGCTCACAAAAAAGTCTGGTGAACTTCTTCCATTGACGAGCAAAGTATAGATCCAATGGTTGATAATAATTAATTAATGTTATTTGTTTTACGTCCCACTAACTACTTTTTAAGGTCTTCGGAGACGCCGAGGTGCCGGAATTTAATCCCGCAGGAGTTCTTTTACGTGCCAGTAAATCTACCGACACGGGGCTGTCATATTTGAGCACCTTCAAATACCACCGGACTGAGCCAGGATCGAACCTGCCAAGTTGGGGTTAGAAGGCCAGCGCCTTAACCGTCTGAGCCACTCCGCCCGGCAGATCCAATGGTTGAACAAGGAAAGTTGCACCAGTGGAATGGTTCTTACCTGCATGCGTTTGTTTGGAATTACGAACAGATTTTGTTGATGGAGTAAAACTTAATCTAGAAGCAGACGACATTTTATTCCAACATTGGGACAGAAACTGTTATACTTCCATTTTTGAAGAGTGTGCTTGTCCACTTTGCATGATTTTGAACATGTTATACAGAATGTCCTTGAAGAAGGTTCCAATATTTACAGAGGATGCAGCACGCTACAAACGAAGCAAAAACGGTTTTTTTAAAGCATTGGTCGCACACCCAATATCTTCTATGTTCCGCTCCCCACTACCATCATTGATCACGATGTTCTAGTAATTTACGGAGGGTCATATGCAAAAAGAGACGGATATACATTCATACCTAATCATTGGTCGTAAACGACTGCAAATGTGATACGTAAATGATGGGGCGCCGGCACATTTTCTTCGTAGTGTTAGGCGACACCAAATACGGGTCTTCCATGAGTGATGGATTGGTCGAGAAGGGCCAAAAACTTTGCCTGTCCGTTTGCTTGTACTTAACCTCTTAGATTTTTGGCGTTGGGGACATGTATAGACCATGGTGCAGGCCGTCCCCATACGTGATGTGGATACACGACGAGAAAGCGTGTTTAATGCCTGCGATGCAATCCGGCAACAGCTATGAGTGTTCCAACGAATGCGTGATTCAATGCGACGTAACGTGGAAGGCTGCATTGCAATGGATGACGGCCATATCGAGCACATGTTGTGAAGGGTGGATGAAAGACGTGGTGATCATTGATGATCGTGGTAGCGGACCATAACTCCGAAGACACTGGGTTTGCGACGAATGTTTATAGGACCTTTTTTTCCTTCGTTTGCTGCATGCTGCCTCCTCTGTAAATATTGGAACCTTTTTCAAGGACAGCCTGTATATACTGTATTTGTAATGTCAGGTCATGTTCTGTTACACCAAGAGACCAAATATGCCTCTTGGTTCACGTAAGGCAATAAGAAGTGGAGAGAGAAGTTTACCTTCCAGGGATACCATGGGCTGAATTGTACGTATATGAATGTGATATTCTAGACTCCGGTTTTACTCCGACAATCGTGTGTCTTTCACCTCTGCTACACGGTTTATGGATTCTGTAAATTTCATAATTAAATCCTGATTGGTCGGTATTCAGAATTTCAGCTGATGAATAATTACGAACGATTTTTGTGAGTGCCAAATGCTATCGGAATATTCTCAGTCTCTTCTTGCGATTGAGCATGTTTGTATGTTACGTAGTACGTTACCTTGCGACTATAGATCTTGGGAACTGCCTTCAAATTCCAAACCCACGTTGATCCACCTATGAAATCAGCCTATCCAACTGCTCTAGCTTTCGTACACAGTCATAAGATTAGCACTTGCTTCTTGAAAATTAGACCACACGTACTCAAATACGACTTGAGTTTCCTCACGGTTTGTTCCTCGTTGCTCAAACATATCTGATAACGATATATATATATAGCTGCTGTTTTCCACCCTTCGGAAGTCGTACACAATCTCAGGAAATCACTAATTACAGATCACGATATACACTTGCAAACGTAAACTACTTCCTTGGAATTATAACCATTATAAAATATCAAAGCCGGCCCCCATGGTGTAGGGGTAGCATGCCTGCCTCTTACCCGGAGGCCCCGGGTTCGATTCCCGGCCATGTCAGGGATTTTTACCTAGACCTGAGGGCTGGTTCGAGGTCCACTCAGCCTACGTGATTAGAACTGAGGAGCTATCTGACGGTGAGATGGCGGCCCCGGTCTAGAAAGCCAAGAATAACGGCCGAGAGGATTCGTCGTGCTGACCACACGACACCTCGTAATCTGCAGGCCTTCGGGCTGAGCAGCGGTCGCTTGGTAGGCCAAGGCCTTTCAAGGACTGTAGTGCGATGGGGTTTGGTTTGGTTTTTATAAAATATCAAAGCCATCTTAGTAACAGTGCTGATGGTAGTACTTATTATTACGACTGTATGTAAGTAATTATAATAATAAGTACTTCATTGTAGTCATACAGATCCAATACAGGCCACAACAGTACGCTTTTGCATGCACGGATTATCTCAAACTGCTCATCTCTAGTAAACGCGTCAGTATGTACAGATAAAACTTACGTTATTGTTATTTATGTCTATGTACAAACGATGAAATTGCCTGCCAGGTACTTCACGAACGTTCCATGTTAAAGGAATCCATGCACTTCGTAAGTTTTGGAGGACTTGCATTGGATTTAACGGAGTGCCGGTGATAATTCTTGTTTGAAGATCTAGGCCATCGCGCCCTTAAATGGTACAAGAACTTAACGGAGATAATGATACAGTTGTGTAACATTTCACTCCATAAAATAAACTGAAAAAATTAAGGTTTTCCTTTGAATCTCCCCGTGTACAGTATGGGATTTCTTTGAATGTATTCATAAGATTCCACGGAAATTCAATTCCGTACTTCCTTAACACGTTTGGTCTAATTGTAAAATTACCAGCAGATTGTATAATAACTACTGGAGGTTCGTTCCTTATTACCCGTCCACACCATACTTGTCTCCACTTTCAACTGTACTCTCAATAGCTCTGGCGCCACCAGGCAATTGATTGTTCAGCGATACCTGCTTCCTCTTGTGTTTCCAACTCCATGTTTAGAACTAGTGGGGATAGAACTTTCTTCTTTAAGCAGTCACATTTCGTCTGGTTGTAGTTTGCCACTCGGTAATTTCAGAAGGGGGAGAAGCAATTTCACTTCTAATGACTTTTCTTGATCCTCTGAATAAATCATCACAAGCTTTATTTTAAGTCACTTGTCTGTAGACGATGTCATCATTTTCGTGGCTCTACGTCCCTTTGTTGTTTATTAACACGTCACCTTCAAAGTGTCTTACCTCCTTACCTGTCTTTTCCGTGGTAGCTTTTTAACGTCTCTTACACATACAGGATTTCAAGTACGACGCTAGGTTAGGAAAGAGCTAGGATATGGAAGTCAATACCGTGGTTTCAACTAACGCACAGTAGGGGATTTGTCTGATGTGGAAAAAGGAAACCACGGAAAGCCTCACGTGGGGTGAATGGCTGGACAGGGTACCATTTAGAATGAAAGTTGCTCTAACAAAATTTGGAAATTTTCTTTCTTTCCCCTCTTAAAACCCGAACAGGATTGTTTCCACCATTTAACAAGAACCAGAAAAACATAGGGCTAAAAATTCCATTTACAATATCAACAAATAACACTGAGCTCTTCAGCTCTGAAAACACACCCGACTTAGAAGTCCTTAATCAGGTACAAAACCTAATGGATGGAAACTCCCAGTTAACCTACATATCAAAGAGCATGACAGCTCCTAACAGGTACAACATAATAGAGTCAAAGCTCTTATTACATAGAGGCTAGCCTCAATAAAATGCTAGGCTGCTTGTTACTTTCCATTTTCACTGTTGACCAACTTGGTGACACCATTACATAGTGTTGATCAAAATGTTTGCCCCATGGTGAGCAATTACAAAAGCAGTGAAATACTGTTCCACTAAGGAACCTAATTGAAGACACAGTTACCTGCAAAACCACAGTACATACAGGGGAATATTATCCGTACTACTAGGCAATTTGAAAGAGAGAATGAAAACATAGTTTCAACAATACAGGCCGACGATAAGAGGCAAGGAGGCAAAACACCAGTACTTCTTAAAAGAATATTGCGGAGAAAGACTAGAATATAAGAGGGCTAAATGCCCAATGAAACAGAGGCTAATCCCATGCGATAGGGGTGACTAAAAGGGAACACATTAAATGCCGAAAACGAGTTTCAAAATTTACAAGTTAAGAAACTTTAGTCACGCAATTCAAATTAGAAGAGGAGGATTCCGAGGGTACCGGGCGAGTTGGCCGTTCGGTTAGGAGCGCGCAGCTGTGAGCTCGAATCCGGGAGATAGTGTGTTCGAGAGCCACTGTCGGCAGCCTTGAAGATGGTTTTTCGTGGTTTCCCATTTTCACACCAGGCAAATGCTGGGGCTGTACCATAAATAAGGCAACGGCCGCTTCCTTTCCATTCCTAGGACTTTCCTTCCCATCGTCGCCATAAGACCTATCTGTGTCGGTGCGAAGTTAAGCAACTAGATTCCGAGGGTAACCACTCGTGCTCCCTTACATTAAATTAATTTCCCAGTAGGAAATATAAATTTGAGTCCGACGACTGCACAGAAGGTCCTATCTTACAGCGAAAAGGCAAAGCTTACCTATTACATTCTAAAGAAACCCGCTAAAATCTTCCCCGCAATTCATATGCTGGCACAATCAAATAATTAGGTTTAATCTGCCATACCTGTTGGTTCTGGATATTCTTCAAAGTTGGGCATCTCTACGTCCCGCCCTCTCTAACCTCTGTCTAATCGTGCATACAATAACCGAAGCAATATCAGACAGGAAGGCCCGAATGCGCTCGGCTTAAGTAGATCCCCAGGGAAAAGTTTTAGTCTATTTATCAGTTGATTTTAGAATCCAGAGCGCAGATAGGCTAAATTTCCCTTCAATAATCAGAGTCCTGATTGGTCAGAAAATGTCCTTACTGGCAAGTGATAGGCAGTGCATTAGAGGATGAACCCGGGGTGGAGTTGACAACTTCGGCACATTAAAGAAAACAATAACAAGTAAACTTAAATAGGTTTACCAGCTACAACAAATTAAATATCTCCCTGGATTACCCGGGGCTTAGACCTCTAGAGATCGCTAGAAAATAGATGCCAGAGCCATCTAACCATCGGAGAAGCAAGTTTCGCAATGTCTTAAGTGATGAAATGAAATGTCGTATGGCTTTTAGTGCCGGGATATCCCAGGACGGGTTCGGTTCGCCAGATGCAGGTCTTTCTATTTGACACCCGTAGGTGACCTGCGCGTCGTGATGAGGATGAAATGATGATGAATACAACACATACACCCAGCCCCCGTGTCATTGGAATTAACCAATTAAGGTTAAAATCCCCGACCTGGCCGGGAATCGAACCTGGGACCCTCTGAACCGAAGGCCAGTACGCTGACCGTTCAGCCAACGAGTCGGATGTCATAAGAGATGGTCATAGTGGAGAAGGTGCACAGTTTAAATACCCGAGGAATGTGTACCCCTGATACAACAACAACAACAATAATAATAATAATAATAATAATAATAATAATAATAATAATAATCATGGGAAGATGGAGAACAAGAAGCGTAATATCGTCTCTGTACAAAATCTACAGACTATTAAGAGGCGTGGACTGTATGTTCTCCCATTATTCGAAACCTGTCGACTAAGTAGGGTGTGGTTTAGCTCTACGCGCTCCATAGGTGAGTGGTCAGCGTTTTGGCCTTCGGTCTTCGGGGGCCCCTAGTTCGATTCCCGGCTGTACCGAGGATATGAATCTTAAACAGTTAATTCATTTGGCTCGAGGACTGACTGTTTTTATGTACCCAACATTCCTGCACCTCGCACACCAGATACAACACTATCCTCCACAATAACATGGACCTTTCCACAAACGACCGATGCCGCCCACTCTCGCCGGAGGGTCTGCCTTACAAGTGGTGGACCAGGCTATCAGTAGTCACACAGATTGATAATATAGAGCTAAATCCAAATACGTAACCTAGTACTTGTTTCTGCAATAGACTGAGCGAACCCCAGAGTCACGTGCTTCTCCATAGGTGGAATAATCGTTTCTAAACGTCTCGACTTTCCGAAGGAAAATCGTGCACTTATTCTTCTAGGTGAACCAAGAGTTCCTGTGATACCTCGATTAGGCAACATATCAAAGTAACCTGGAGTCCGGCTCGATGGCTAAATGGTTAGCGTGCTGGCCTTTGGCCACAGGGGTCCCGGGTTCGATTCCCGGCAGGGTCGGAAATTTTAACCATCATTGGTTAGTTTCGCTGGCACGGGGGCTGGATGTATGTCGTGTCTTCATCATCATCATCACGAGGCGCAGGTCGCCTACGGTTGTCAATTCAAAAGACCTGCACTTGGCGAGCCGAACATGACCTCGGACACTCCCGGCACTAAAAGACATACGCCATTTCATTTCAGTACCCTGGAAAGAGGTTCTTCAACGTGCCAGTAAATCTACCAAGACAGCCCTTTCGTATGTAAGCACCTAAAGTACCTGGATTCGATTGCACAACCTCGAGGACAATGGGTTAACGCTTAATCATCCCAGTAACGCAACCAGACGAATATTATTTGTGTAAAAGAAACAATAATAATTTATCAACGAGTACTTCAAATATTTCATTACATCTATCTTTCTAACAATTACAAATCTCCGTCTGAGTTGGTTTGGGGTGTCTTGAAATTGAAGATACCGTTAAAATCTATTTTATTCACATAGAAATCGCTGATTCTGCAGAGGCTAAAACAACGAATGGAAAAATCAAAAGCGTTCAGAAATTAATCAAACTGTTTTCGATTTACCGAAAACGATTAACTTTCTCTGAGTGATCAAAGACATGTGACGACTTGCTTCATGTTGCTCGAGGGGACTCAGTCTATCTTCGCTATTTTATATACAGTTAGTACAGTGGGAGCAAATATGTCCTTTATCTTAAAGCTTAGATCCAAGCGATAAACAGTAGTAGTGAGAATTCAGCTTGGATCTGTTAAATGGAGTGCTAATAAAACACACATTTTCGTCGCAATCTACGTTGAGTACTAAACAATAACATTTTTACACACAAAAGTTTGCCTTCCTTCAGCGTCTCGTGGTTTTTCTACTCCACTTTCTCATTTGCATAGCGGTAGACTTCCATCACGATCGCCTGAACACTGTATCAGAATAAAGGAGAATATGGGACGGAAGAATGATGAGAGATTTATAGAATTGTATCAGCAACCATCGTTCAATAACGTAAAATTATTTTTTAAACAAGCATTTAATCATTCCATGAAGCGACTACTTGGTGCCGAACTTTTAAAAGTGTAGAGGTGCTGGAATAGAAAAATAAATCTTCAAAAGAGTCGAGAATTCCTAGAAGAACTCGGAGCAGAGAAATAAGACGTAAGTAATTGCAATTTCAACTGCAGGGAGCCTTTGAGAAGACTTCGTGGGAAGGCTGTGTCACAGGACTGTGAAGATATTTACTTCCCAGATATGAAAGTACGCTTCTATGGGAAATTAACCGAGAGCCATCCTGCAGTGAAAGGGGTCTGTATGTGCTCGTAATAGCATACATTTTCATTCCATCCTTTTCAGTATCCAGTTTGCAATCCTCTGTGAAGTAACAGAGTATTATTTCTCTTCTATGGTTACACTTCTTAGACTGGAATCACACCAGGAAGAGTCTAACTACCATCTCATATTCTTATTATTATTATTATTATTATTATTATTATTATTATTATTATTATTATTATTATTATTATTATTCTCCTCTTATGATCTAGGATCGCATTGTCCAGTCGCCGCATATTGATTAACTCTCGAAGTTTCATCCACTACGTTCGTTCCAAAATTTGCAATTGCTCTTCATTACGAATACCATCTTGTTGTTGATTCCACTTGTTCCCATCACCGACGCCTTTATCCACCTATAAGTGATCACACTTTCAGCATCTTAAGCGAAGTCATAGATAGATTACCGGCAGTCAGGTAACACCAACATAGTACCCAATACAGATTTCCTGAATTCTCTAAGGGGCCCATTCACAGTCGAGTCGGTTGGCGAGCCGGTTCGTGACCTTGGTCGCACTGACCGGCTCGAAGGTGTATGGGGGGTTGTTGAGGGTTGGGCTCGAGGATGGGTCCGTGTTGGCGGTTCGACAGCTAAGCCGGCGAACCCGACCGATTCGCCAACCCGTCAGTGTGTGTGTATGGCCACTACCTGACCGGTTCGCTGTGGTTTCGTCTGTAGCTTAATTTTGTTTCTGTGTGAGTTAATTAGGCCTTCCTCAAATAACAATGACTTTTGAGGAGAATAAGCAGTTCTGGGAAGAATTTATTGAAATGTACCGGGCGAGGCCTGGACCTTTCCCATCCTTGCGTCCCGCATTACCTTCCATATGTTAGTGCGACATTCAAACACTAATAATAATAACAATAATATGGAGAAGAAGAAGAAGAATCGATGGTCTCCCGATACTCTCCTTCAAATGTTATTAGCCGATAGACCATTCTGCTCTGACATACAGTATATGCCTCTCGCGCCTCTGCACTTAAGTTGTTAATACTGTAAGTGTGTATCATATATTACTACAGTAGTTAAATTTTCTGTATTTCATAATTAGTAGTGAAATAACATTTCTCAAACTAATCACTTTCAAAAGAATATTACGTTTGTTATATAAAAACGATCTTATAACACATCACAATCAAAATTGTGTAGGCCTACTTACGTGCAAATATTCCGGCTGCAACGTATCGAAGATTGTCCAACACGTCTCAGGAATGATTTTTCCAAGTAGCTGAGGAGATATTACACTGATAAATTTCAGGTCTTCATAACTTCTCCCTATCGCTAGAAATCGCAATGTTACAATTAACCTATCTTCAGCACTGATGGTATCTATCATCGGTGTCTCCTGTTTCTCTATGTTTGGCCGAATCAACTCCAACAATTCGCATAAACTGTCGCAGAAAGTTCTTATAATCTGCAGGTTCTTGTACGCACAGAGTTCTTAATAGGTTGACGTGTGAAAATCGTGGTTTATCTCTCAACCATTCCTTCATCCACACGCGTTTCTTCTTCTTTTCTTCATCAACGCAGAAAATGCTGCAACAGCTACAGCCACTTTGGAATGTTTTCGTTGGACCATAACAATAACTTTTTGTTGCTAGTGTCTTTACGTCGCACCGACACAGATAGGTCTTATGGCGACGATGGGATAGAAAAGGCCTAGGAGTTGTAAGGAAGCGGCCGTGGCCTTAATTAAGGTACAGCCCCAGCATTTGGCTCGTGTGAAAATGGGAAACCAAGGAAAACCGTCTTCAGGGCTGCCGACAGTGGGATTCGAACCCAGTATCTCTATAACAAAAACTAGGCAATGCACATACTATTTACAATACAGACTGGCGGACTGGTCCGCCAATGGGTTCGGCAGTGTATGGTCACCGTCGAGCCAGTCGGTTTCGGGGTGGGGATTTTACACATGGAACGGCTCGCCAACCGGCTCGACTGTGCATGGGCCCCTTTAGGCAGTATATTCTACCTGTGTATGTATCATATACCTACACCCTCTTCTCCAAAATGTAGCAGACAGTAGCTTTATGGTTGAAGAATTCAGTAGCACCGAAATCTAGAAAACATTTCCCAATTGTTTTAAGTTTCCATATCTTACGAACTCTTGACGATTATACTGTCAAGATTTTCTTTCTTCACTAAATTTACGATTCATGCTCAGTTTTAAAGTGATCAATGATTATTGTACGTATAGGCTCTTCAAGGTCTCAGTACAGAAGTAACACGAAGCATATTAACTGGTTTTGCAGGAACTAAATAAATTCTTACAAGAAAATGTACAATTCAATATAAATAGAAGAAGGATAATAGATTTCGAAAGACAGCTTGAAGTTTAACATTGACGAGTCATCTAACCAGTAGAGGCGATTAGTGATGGCGAGGGGGGTGGGGGGAAGAGACATATTTATTCCATTTTAACCGACTGAAAATAGGAACTATAGCAATTATTTAAAAGAGCAATTTGCACAAGCCCTGTTGTCTTATCAGCTCATTCTTTTCTTTATTTTCTTTTATTATTAACACAATTATTTGCGGAAATACACACAAAATGTCGTTCGTTGCGGCTAACCGATTTGTATAGCGCCACAGCAAACAGTGGAGACTTTGCATGCAAAGAGAATGAGTTTGCATGTGCTGTGAGGAAGGATAGCAGGGGCATATTTCTGCCAAAATCATGGACACTAAGGTATGATTCACCCACCCTTTGCCACGCACATTCTTCAGTCTGGCGGTCTCTTTAGTGTCTGTTAGTTTCTTAGTAACCGGGCGAGTTGGCCATGCGGTTAGGAGCGCGCAGCTATGAGCTTGCATCCGGGAGATAGTGGGTTCGAATCCCACTGTCGGGGGCCCTGAAGATGGCTTTCCGTGGTTTCCCATTTTCACACCAGGCAAATGCTGGGGCTATACCTTAAATAAGGCCACGGCCGCTTCCTTCCCACTCCTAGCCCTTTCCTGTCCAATCGTCGCCGTAAGAACTATCTGTGTCGGTGCGACGTAAAACAACTAGCAAAAAAAAAAAGTTGAGTGTTATTTTTACTAGCTTCTCACAAATAAGACCGTAAAGTTTTTCCCAATGTTTGCAACATTTTCGTAACACTACCCATTTGATGGAAATTACCCCCGAACTAGTCATGCTGATTTCCTCTTAATCTTTTCACTTTATCGAACCAAATAATTCTGGCGAGGGTGCTATACACTTGAACCATACTTTAATTTCGTCTTACCAGCGACTTGCATGCCCTCTCCTTTACATCCTTACTCCTACCACTAAATGTTCCCATAACCATATGAAGATACCTGGAACAGTATGCTGTGTCTATGTGTGTGAGAGAGAGAGAGGGAGAGAGGGAGAGAAAAAATATTTTCATGTGATTTCTCGCACCATTCTACACGATTTCAAATCACTTTAATGTAGGCAGTCTATCACAGGAATAACTGTTGAGTTGTGCATAGTGAAACTTCTTTCAGATCGTCAATGAGTTCGGATGATTTAAATGTTGCGTAGTGGCTTAATGGCAACGTTCTTTCAAATAGAAATGAAGATGAATCACCGACAAATCGTCATCTAAGTTGTCTTAAGTTAATATACGCCGAAGATCCAAAGATCAGAAGTTACCGTTTCTTTCATGAAACGTCGTAACGGTCTGTACTGTTGGTTAGATAGACAGCCAAATAGATAGATAGATAGATAGATAGATAGATAGATAGATAGATAGATAGATAGATAGATAGATAGATAAAAGCCCTTATTATCTGTGGCGAAGTTAGGGCACCTGGCCCTTTGTTACACTTAACCACATACATACTATTATTTATTAATACTATGAAACCGAAAAACTTCGCATACAAAGAATTACAAATAACACAGGAAAACAAAGGGACAGATTTGAAAAATTACTAACTTCAATACAACTCAAAGAAATTCAAGGGTAAAAATACTAATAATAAAAATATTAAATAAAATGTAACTAATTCTTGTAGTAATAGATCTAAGTTAAATACTGTAGTTACATATTTCATCTAATTTCCTACTACCTGAGAATTAGATTTAATTTGAGTTACCGTGTTAACCCAATATTTTCTTTAACTGACTGTTAATGGGAGGTAAAATTAAAGAACAGTCGCCTCTGTGGTGTAGTGGTTAGCGTGATTAGCTGCCACCCCCGGAGGTCCGGGTTCGATTCCCGGCTCTGCCACGAAATTTGAAAAGTGGTACGAGGGCTAGAACGGGGTCCACTCAGCCACGGGAGGTCAACTGAGTAGAGGTGGGTTCGATTCCCACCTCAGCCATCCTCGAAGTGGTTTTCCGTGGTTTCCCACTTCTTCTCCAGGCGAATGCCGGGATGGTACCTAACTTAAGGCCACGGCCGCTTCCTTCCCTCATCCTTGCCTATCCCTTCCAATCTTCCCATCCCCCTACTAGGCCCCTGTTCACCATAGCAGGTGAGGCCGCCTGGGCGAGGTACTGGTCATACTCCCCAGTTGTATCCCCCGACCAAGAGTCTGAAGCTCCAGGTCACTGCCCTTGAGGCGGTAGAGGTGGGATCCCTCGCTGAGTCCGAGAGAAAAGCCGAACCTGGAGGGTAAACAGATGATGATGATGATGATGATGATGGTGAAAATTAAAGAACTATATACGATAAGAAAATAAGATAAAGAGTAAGCTATACCCTAAATAAAACTTACATGATTTTCGAAATAGTTTGTTTCAGGCACAAATTATAAGATAATATACTCGCAAGCAGTTTCTGAAATGTTCATCCATTATCAAGATATATAACTGAAGTGAGTCTCTCACAAACTCATGTAGAACCAAAACTACATATAACATATCAAAACATACATTTCGACAAGCTACACTCATATCATTCTTTCACTCAGTACACTCACCCCCCACAATTTCGGCATCGTACCCAGCAGACGTTTGCACCTGTGATAAGATGGCATGCACCTGTTCGCGTTTGTACACAATGCTGCGTTTGGCGGCCCTAGATCTATGGAAGTGAGTGTACCTGTAATAGTTTGGATTCAGCATTCTGACTGGCGCCTTGTAATTGAAACACGGCACGTTCGCAGGTGTCATAGATGATGATGATAATAATAATAATAATAATAATAATAATAATAATAATAATAATAATAATAATAATAATGTTATTTACTTTACGTCTCACTAACTACTTTTAGGGTCTTCGGAGACGCCGAGATGCCGGAATTTAGTCCCGCAGGATTTCTTTTACGTGCCAGTAAATCTACCGACACGAGGCGGTCGTATTTGAGCACCTTGAAATACCACCGGACTGGGCCAGGATCGACCCTGCCAAGTTGGGGTTAGAAGGCCAGCGCCTTAACCGTCTGAGCCACTCAGCCCGGTGTCACAGATGATACTGACATTCAAAAGTGATTACATTATCAGTGTCGAACAAACAGGATGCTAATTACAACATTTTACAGTGTAGTATGTTTTGTATTAAAAACCGATAACACATTTCCAGTGGATGTGTGAAAAAACTGATAAACGTGATAAAGCTCTCTGGAGAAGCTGCCAAATATGTGGCGTATAATATCTCGAGCATGGAAAGTCTGTAGAGAGTGTTCTCAGTGGAAAGTAGGCTACTAAAATAATCTACTATTCCATACTTCAACACACTAATTCCACCTAGCAGCCGACATTACAACAATGTATGAGTTGTTACTAATCCAACTTTCCTTTGAATATTACCGGTATATAATTGTCGCTCTATGGCCAATATGTAATTCGTGTAAAGTCTACGAGATTTTTTGGATTAATAATGGATAAATCTTTCTCTTGGGATATGCATGTTAAAGCCGTTTGTGATAAGATCCTTCCTGCTACAAGTATCTTGAGCAGGCTGAAATCCAAGATAACCCGTGGACTGCTGTAGAGTATTCACCACGCACTTATTGAGAACCCCCTCACTTATATGATCCATAAAAGAGTATTGAAAATGCGTTTCGACCTAGCCATGTTCACTCCAACTGCAGGATGTTACAAATATTGCAACATACTATCGCTCACTAATCTCCGTCAAAAAGCTTCACCTATCACAGTGTATTGGCTAAAGCTTAAGTTGACACACATACTTCCTGTAAGGCTAATTCAAATATCCATATACACTATACTAGAAGTGGTTCAAAAACTAATGTTACATAAACACACATGTGTATGTTTGGTAGAAATGAATTATGGAAGTACTCTGTGCATATTTTTAATAACCTCCCAGATCACACAAGAGTCACATGCCCATTGTTTACTTCTAATCGTAAAGTAGTTATACACTGACTGACAGAGCAAATGCAACACCAAGGAGGAGTGGTTCGAAAGGGATGCAAGTTGGGGAAAAAACAGAGTCGGCACGGAAGAATAATTGATGTTTATTTCAAACCGATATGCAGGTTACACAATGCGCACGGCATCGACTCAGTAGGATGTAGGACCACCGCGAGCGGCGATGCACGCAGAAACACGTCGAGGTACAGAGTCAATAAGAGTGCGGATGGTGTCCTGAGGGATGGTTCTCCATTCTCTGTCAACCATTTGCCACAGTTGGTCGTCCGTACGAGGCTGGGGCAGAGTTTGCAAACGGCGTCCAATGAGATCCCACACGTGTTCGATTGGTGAGAGATCCGGAGAGTACGCTGGCCACGGAAGCATCTGTACACCTCGTAGAGCCTGTTGGGAGATGCGAGCAGTGTGTGGGCGGGCACTATCCTGCTGAAACAGAGCATTGGGCAGCCCCTGAAGGTACGGGAGTGCCACCGGCCGCAGCACATGCTGCGCGTAGCGGTGGGCATTTAACGTGCCTTGAATACGCACTAGAGGTGACGTGGAATCATACGCAATAGCGCCCCAAACCACGATGCCGCGTTGTCTAGCAGTAGGGCGCTCCACAGTTACTGCCGGATTTGACCTTTCTCCACGCCGACGCCACACTCGTCTGCGGTGACTATCACTGACAGAACAGAAGCGTGACTCATCGGAGAACACGACGTTCCGCCATTCCCTCATCCAAGTCGCTCTAGCCCGGCACCATGCCAGGCGTGCACGTCTATGCTGTGGAGTCAATGGTAGTCTTCTGAGCGGACGCCGGCCGGGAGTGCAGGCCTCCTTCAACCAATCGACGGGAAATTGTTCTGGTCGATATTGGAACAGCCAGGGTGTCTTGCACATGCTGAAGAATGGCGGTTGACGTGGCGTGCGAGGCTGCCACCGCTTGGCGGCGGATGCGCTGATCCTCGCGTGCTGACGTCACTCGGGCTGCGCCTGGACCCCTCGCACGTGCCACATGTCCCTGCGCCAACCATCTTCGCCACAGGCGCTGCACCGTGGACACATCCCTATGGGTATCGGCTGCGATTTGACGAAGCGACCAACCTGCCCTTCTCAGCCCGATCACCATACCCCTCGTAAAGTCGTCTGTCTCCTGGAAATGCCTCCGTTGACGGCGGCCTGGCATTCTTAGCTATACACGTGTCCTGTGGCACGACAACACGTTCTACAATGACTGTCGGCTGAGAAATCACGGTACGAAGTGGGCCATTCGCCAACGCCGTGTCCCATTTATCGTTCGCTACGTGCGCAGCACAGCGGCGCATTTTACATCATGAGCATACCTCAGTGACGTCAGTCTACCCTGCAATTGGCATAAAGTTCTGACCACTCCTTCTTGGTGTTGCATTTGCTCTGTCAGTCAGTGTATATCTCATGTCAGACACTGTTTACATTCGGGAGATAGTAGTTTCGAACTGCACTGTCAGCAGTCCTGAAGATTTTTTCCCCGTAGTTTTCTATTTTCACACCAAGCAAATGTTGCGGCTCTACCTATATTAAGGCCACGGTCGCTTTCTTCCCATCGCTAGTCCTTTCCTATCCCATTGTCGCCATAAGACCTATCTGTGTCGGTGCGACGTAAAGCAATTTCTAAAATAACAAATAGAAATAAAATAAAAAGGCACTGTTTATATATAACTTATATTTATTCTGTGTAATTGAATAAATTACTGCATCACTACAATCTCAAGCACGGGTGCCCTTGAAAGAAGACTGGCTTGGCTTTCATTCCAGACTCAACTATGGAAGATATCGGGGCTGATGCCCAAGATGTTAGGCCCCTTGAAACAACAGTCTACAACGGAAGATTTCTAAGAAGAAAAATAGATTCAAACCATTCTTGACAATCTAGGAAAGAGTTTGCCGTGAATTTCCACTTCAGCTCCAATGAAATATCATCTTTGTATCTATAATGTGGACCACGGTCATTGCCTGGATTAATTACGAACGAACTCATAGGTACAGACGTCACAAGTGTGCAGGATTTCAAACAGACATCATCGGATACGTGGTACTGGAAACTTTTAAAAAGCAAACAGCAGTATCATCAACATACTGACGCCACTCTCTCTGTAGGGGTTCATGAATAATCTTCACCCTAGAGAGAAATATAGCTTACACATCGACGCAATTTTATTAAATTCTGGTCCAGAAATCCCCGTGTTCGATTCTTGGTCCTTGTGGACATTTAAAATCTGGCGCGAGGACTGGAATGCAGTGCACTTGACTTCATGACGCCAATTAAGTAGCGATGGGATGAAATCATAATCGTCAGCCTACCTAGAAGTGGCCTGCAGTGGTTTTTCAGATCATCTACAGACATATGCTAGGATGATATATACTTTCCAACACGAGCCTAGCTCTTCCTGTTTCTCATGCCTGAAACGACCTCTTGGGTCGACCAAGCGGATATACCTGCCAATCTCTGCCTCCTAAATTGCAGCTAAGATGGAGTGTGTCCAGCTTCGAGACACTGCGTTACAGTATTTTCATTTTTTATTTGTTTATCTTTTTACCATTGGCTGTACGTCGCACCGACCCAGATAGGTCTTATGGCGACAATGGGATAGGAAAGGGCTAGGAGTGGGAAGGAAGCGTCCGTGGTCTTGATTAAGGTACAGCCCCAGCATTCGCCTGGTGTGAAAAAGAGAAACCACGGAAAACCATTTTCAGGGCTGCCGACAATGGAGTTCTCACGCACTATCTCCCGAAATCAAGCTCACAGCTGCGCGCCACAAACCGCATGGCCAAGTCGCTCGGTGCGTTCTAGTGATATAGAGGTGTGATCCCTTACCGGGTCAGAGGAAATCGGACAAGAGCAGAGGGTGATATTGGCAATTAAGATGTATGTATATACATATTTAATATCTTGCTCTCTTCTTCCTAGCTATAATGCAGTATGAGGCAAGGGCGCCTATACACGGGGGCAAGGTGAGAAAGGCAAAAATCTAATGTAGTCAAGTGTTTTCCTTTCAAGAAAATGATTTAAAAGTCCGCATTACGCGGAAGTGGTAGTACCGTCTCCCACTAACAGGCAGGGTATACCGTGGGTTATTCTACCGCAGAATACAAGTCGCCATTTATCTTACAAAATATTAAAAATACTACGTACCCCTAGGTCTAGCCCCCCACCCTCCTCCCTACAAACTGGCATATTGGCTCCAATGGTATGAGGTGCATTGCACGCGTCTTAACTCATAGCACAGGGATAAGAAGGATGTTCCATTCTATTAATGAATTTAGTTTCCCAGTCAATATCTAATTCGAAATGTATCAGTGGAAAGCGCAGATCTTCCTTGTGTGCCTCTTAGGAAAGTTTCCTTTTTGCTCACGGTTTTCTTCAAACACCGAGTTGCGGAGGAAGCGAAGTTGCCGGAAGAGAAGGGTGAACAGAGGAAAGTTTGTTCTTTCTCGGTCTCCTGTTGCTTCATCCAACCTACTGTATAGCAAGCGAGACATCGCACTCGTACAGCGAGCTCACAGACACGGATACCATGATGATTGTAGCTGACCTATTATTTTTAGGTATAATGATGATAATATTGCGGTTATGAATACTATAACTGTCACTTCATTTTAAGAGAAATTTATGATATAATAACGATGATGTTGATTATGTTTATGACTGATGATGGAATGAATTCGGTGTGAAAACTAAGAAATTTGCAACCTCTATTCAGGTTCGTAAAATCGAAATGGTTAGTTCGTATTCTCCAACTTATTTCATCCATCCACCAAAAAATGGTCTGTATTGAACCTATATGGAAAATGTCTAACATCAAAGTACTATAATAATAATAATAATAATAATAATAATAATAATAATAATAATAATAATAATAATAATAATACCGAGCTCGATAGCTGCAGTCGCTTAAGTGCGGCCAGTATCCAGTATTCGGGAGATAGTAGGTTCGAACCCCACAGTCGGCAGCCCGGAAAATGGTTTTCCGTGGTTTCCCATCTTCACACCAGGCAAATGCTGGGGCTGTACCTTAATTAAGGCCACGGCCGCTTCCTTCCCACTCCTAGCCCTTCCCTGTCCCATCGTCGCCATAAGACCTATCTGTGTCGGTGCGACGTAAAGCAACTAGCAAAAATAATAATAATAATAATAATAATAATAATAATAATAATAATAATAATAATAATAATAATAATAATAATAATAATAATAATAATAACCGTGCCCGGTCAGCTTACGTGGGGGTCTGGTTCTGAAATGAGTAGGAGCTAGGCATAACCCTGCGTAAGACACTGGGGTGGGGGCCCTCAACCCCGACACGGCGCGTCCCATATGGCTGATAGGTGAAGCTCCTGTAGATATGCAGGACAGGTGTGAATAAGGCTTAGCCAAATAAGCACCCGCGGATCAACTGAGGTAAACAGAGAAATGGTCAACGGCCTCGACGGCAGAAGAAGACATATCCCAATGGCAGAGAGGGCGGAAGAACCGAATCAAATCCACTTCGCGTCTGACTTGTAGCAAGCGGCAAGTGGTCAGCGTCTGATCACCAGAGGTGCGGCTGTAAATATGCTCCAGGAACTAACAATCCCTGGTTCTACACCACTAGCGAAAGCTAGAAGATTGCTTACAAGCAGACATGACTCGTACAAGTAAAGACAAAATTACCCCAGGTGGACAATCCACCCACTCTAAAGTGGCAACCAAGCATTCGGATTCTGGGGAGCTTGGCCGAATACGAGAGAGCAAGTCGGAGTGCTCTGATAAACTTCCACGAAAGACTCACACTTTCATTGGCACATTCAACATTCAGACACTGATTCAAACAGGAAAACTGCACAATCTCACAACAGAACTTACAAAGCAGAAAATCCAAATTCTGGCCCTGCAAGAAACACGCTTCACCGATTCAGAAACGATGGATTACAATAATTATAGGATCTTCAAAAGTGGAACAAACAAGAAAATTGGTAAAGGAGCAGCATTGTTAGGAATGGCCTTCTGTGTAGACAAAAAAGTTTTGGATTCAGTAATAGAGGTGAAACCCATCAACAATAGGCTTATGACCTTAAGAATCAGGCATACAAACAAAAAATACACCTTTATTAATGTGCATGCACCAACAAACGGAGACAATAAAAAGGAGCCTGAAAAAACAGAAAGTTTCTGGGAAGAACTTGAAACAGAAATGGCCCAAATCCCTAAAAATGATGTGAAAATTCTACTCGGTGATTTCAATGCACAGCTTGGCAGGGAATACAAATACAGGAGGACAGTGGGGAGACTATCCAGCCCACAGATTCACCAATAAAAATGGCACACGCCTCATTGAGTTATGCCAACAAAATAACCTCAAAATTATGTCAACATCACTCCGGAAGAATCCCAAAAAGCAAAAAACTTGGCGATCACCCATCCATCATTTAGGAGAATTTCAGATTGATCATGTGGCAATATCATATGATTACCAAAAGGAAATTCATGATGTGCAAGTGCGCAAAGGTGCTAACATCGATTCGGATCATTATTTAAGCAGAATCAAAATTAAATTCACACCCAAAGGGAAATTCAACAGGAAAACATCGGTGATTCCAAAATTTGATCTGCACAAAATCAAGGACTCCAAAATTTCAGAAGAATGGGAAAAACGACCTGCAGAGAGCTGGGAGAATTTCCAGACTAAAATCATTGAAACGGCGAAGGACCTAATCCCTCTTCGCAAGAAACCAAAACATCCTTGGTGGAATCAAGAATGTGAGACCGCACTAGAAGAAAGGAAAAAGACATTTTAAAACTACAATTGTAACAAATCAGAAGAAGCACAGAAGAAATTCTTCGAAGTTCGCAAGCATGTATCCAAGATTTTAAGACAAAATAAACGGAAATACGTCAATGTCCAACTGAAGTCAATTGAAGACAACTTCAAAAATTACAATACACACGATTTCTACAAGACCTTTGCGAACCAAATTAAAGGATATTCCCCACAGAACCTTTGCTTTCGGAAGCACGATGGTAAACTAGCCTTGACAAATAAGGAAAACTGCCAAGAATTAGCTACATATTTTTCACAGCTTTTAAATTGTCCAGAACCCAAAAAGAGATTCCCGAAAGTAAAGCCAGAAATCATACCGGAAAATTCGTCACCACCAACTCAAGAAGAAATTTATTCACATATCAAGAAACTTAAAGACAACAAAGCATCAGGGGAAGACGGAATTGTAGCTGAACTTCTGAAAAATTTAGGCCCAAATTCACTCAGAGAAATTACACAAATAATCCAAAACATTTGGCAAACCGAAAAGCTCCCGGATGACTGGAAGATTGCTCTAATCCATCCACTACATAAAAAAGGCAGCAAGTTAGACGTAAACAATTACAGAGGAATCTCACTTGTATCAGTCACATACAAAATACTATCAGCCTGTCTCTTGCATAGAACACAACAACAATTAGAACCCAAATTATCAGAATTTCAAGCAGGATTCAGACCAAACAGGTCATGCCCAGAACAAATTTTCAACCTCAAAACCATACTTAAACTACGAGCCCTCAGACAAAAGCCTACAGTATGCACATTTGTAGATTTCAAAAAGGCATATGATTCGATAGACAGACCCTCACTATTCCAAATTCTAGAAGAGAGAGGACTAGATCCCAAAACCCTAGAACTCATAAGACAAACACTAACGGGCACAAAATCTAAAGTGAAATTTATGGGAGAAATTTCAGAACCCTTCGACATTCAAACAGGTGTGAGACAAGGTGATGGACTCTCTCCTATTCTGTTCAACGTCGTCCTAGACAAGGTTATGGAAGAATGGGAGAAGGAACTCAAGAAACGTGAATCTTGGAAACCGATCCGATTGGGCTTTCCCAAAAACAACCTCTACGTACCATACCTTGCATTTGCGGACGATCTGGCGATTTTAACAGAGGATGAGGAGACTGCCATCAAGCAGCTTGAGATACTTAAGGAATCTGCAGAAAAAGTGGGACTACAGATTTCATTTGAGAAAACTAAATTCTTCTGTTCAAAGACAGATATCACGAGCCTGAGAACAAAATATGGTAAAATCGACCGGGTCTCGTACTTTAAATACCTCGGAGAATTCATCGAACCGACAGGCCTTGAGAAGATCTCACAGCAAACCGTCTCCAAAAAGTCAAGAAGGCATTAGGGTTAGTTCAAGGCATCTACAATAAAAAATGCATGTCAAGACAGACAAAAATTCGGCATTACAACACAGTCATAAAACCAACAGTCCTTTACGCAAGTGAAACATTGTCACTTAACAGTAAACAAGATTTAGAAGAAATAAAAATCCAAATGAGCATTGCGGAGTGGTTTGAAATTTAATCCATGCTTTTCGCACGCAATCTACTGATTGGTTATTGTATACCACCACCTCCCCTAACTTGCCGGCCAAAATTCGGATAGTGAATTCTTTTCAACCAATAGGACTCGAACTGGCTAACCATGGTGTCGGACTGTTTAGACTTCAACGCCAACAGGCGGGCTCTGACACGTATTTTCAGGTACAGTAAAGCAATTACACTAAGAAGACGATAAACGTTTTTTTGCTAGGGGCTTTACTTCGCACCGACACAGATAGGTCTTATGGCGACGATGAGATAGGAAAGTCCTAGGAGTTGGAAGGAGGCGGCCGTGGCCTTAATTAAGGTACAGCCCCAGCATTTGCCTGGTGTGAACATGGGAAACCACGGAAAACCATCTTCAGGGCTCCCGATAGTGGGATTCGAACCTACTATCTCCCGGATGCAAGCTCACAGCCGCGCGCCTCTACGCGCACGGCCAACTCGCTCGGTCAAGACGATAAACGTGCGTGTCCTTTGAGCTTAGATCTGAAGCATGTGAGCATAAAATTGAAAAGAAAACCCAATGTTTCATACAGCTTAGCTGTGACTTCATTAGGTATGTTCCCTTTCATGACTTTCATGACTGATCTTAAACATGCGCATGCATACTCTCCGAAATACATCTCAGTAAGTTTGCACACATGAACAACATCTTTCGTAGGAACAAGCAAATCACCTCCATTCTTGAAAGAAAAGAATGGATAAGAATTTTCTACTAATAATGTTTAACGTTATTTATTTTACGTCTCGCTAACTACTTCTGTTCTTGGAGACGCCGAGGTGCCGGGATTTTGACCCGCAGTTCTTTTACGTGTCAGTAAATCTACCGACACGAGGCTGACGTATTTGAATACGTTCAAATACCACCGGACTGAGCCAAGATCGAACATGCCAATTTGGGGTCAGAAGGCCAGCGCGCCAACCGCCTGTGCCACTCAGCCCAGCTAAGGATTTTCTTTTAGTACAATATCTTCATTGCAAGTAACACACGGTAGATAATAACTGATACAATAATATTCTGTGGTAAAAACCTAACAACTATTTTGATTGTTACAAGCTCACCAATCCTTCCACTCCAATTTTAACAGTAGTTTTGATATCCTTACAATGTATCTTTAAAGAATAGAAGAGATAGAGGTCATTATTATTTCATTATTAACACCCCCGAAAAAAAATATAAACCAATGTATTATTATTATTATTATTATTATTATTATTATTATTATTATTATTATTATTATTATTATTATTATGCATATATATACGTACATTATCATTATAGACTGTTATGCCTTTCAGCGTTCAGCCTGCAAGCCCCTGTGAATTTACTAAACGTCGCCACAATCCTCTATTTGCAACTAGTGCTGTGGCCTCATTTAGTTCTATACCTCTTGCCTTTAAATCGTTAGAAACTGAGTCTAACCATCGTCATCTTGGTCTCCCTCTACTTCTCTTACCCTCCATAACAGTGTCCATTACTCTCCTAGGAAAGCTGTCCTCCCCCATTCGCCTCATATGACTCCACCACCAAAGCCGGTTTGTGGGTACAGCTTCATCCATCGAGTTCATTCCTAAATTAGCCTTTAAATCCTCATTCCGAGTACCCTCCTGCCATTGTTCCCACCTGTTTGTACCAGCAATCATTCTCGCTACTTTCATGTATGTTACTTCTAACTTATGAATAAGATATCCTGAGTCCACCCAGCTTTCCCTCCCGTAAAGCAAAGTTGGTCTGAAAACAGACCGATGTAAAGATAGTTTCGTCTGGGAGCTGTTTTCCTTCTTACAGAATACTGTTGATGGCAACTGCGAGCTCACTGCATTAGCTTTACTGCACCTTGATTCAATCTCACTTACTATATTACCATCCTGGGAGAACACACAACCTAGATACTTGAAATTATCGACCTGTTCTAGCTTTGTATCACCAATGTGACCCAATGCTTGGATTTTAATTGAGATGTTAATGAAAATTTAGAATTGTTGTTGTTTGAGTCATCAGTCCATAGACTGGTTTGATGCAGCTCTCCAAGCCACCCGATCCTGTGTTAATCTTTTCATTTCTACGTAACTATTGCATCCTACATCTGCTCTAATCTGCCTGTCATATTCATACCTTGGTCTACCCCTACCGTTCTTACCACCTACACTTCCTTCAAAAACCAACTGAACAAGTCCTGGGTGTCTTAAGATGTGTCCTATCATTCTATCTCTTCTTCTAGTCAAATTTAGCCAAATCGATCTCCTCTCACCAATTCGATTCAGTATCTCTTCATTCGTGATTCGATCTATCCATCTCACCTTCAGCATTCTTCTGTAACACCACATTTCAAAAGCTTCTATTCTCTTTCTTTCTGAGCTAGTTATCGTCCATGTTTCACTTCCATACAATGCCACGCTCCACACGAAAGTCTTCAAAAACATCTTTCTAATTCTGATATCAATGTTTGAAGTGAGCAAATTTCTTTTCTTAATAAAGCTCTTCCTTGCTTGTGCTAGTCTGCATTTTATGTCCTCCTTACTTCTGCCATCGTTAGTTATTTTACTACCCAAGTAACAATATTCATCTACTTCCTTTAAGACTTCGTTTCCTAATCTAATATTTCCTACATCACCTGCCTCCGTTCGACTGCACTTCATTACTTTTGTTTCGGACTTATTTATTTTCATCTTGTACTCCTTACCCAAGACTTCATCCATACCATTGAGCAACTTCTCTAGATCTTCTTCAGTCTCAGATAAAATAACAATATCATCGGCAAATCTCAAGGTTTTGATTTCCTCTCCTTGGACTGTGATTCCCTTTCCAAATTTCTCTTTGATTTCCTTTACTGCCTGTTCTATGTAAACATTGAAAAGGAGAGGGGACAAACTGCAGCCTTGCCTCACTCCTTTCTGGATTGCTGCTTCTTTTTCAAAGCCCTCGATTCTTATCACTGCAGACTGATTTTTATACAGATTGCAGATAATTCTTCGTTCTCGGTATCTGATCCCTATCATATTCAGAATCATAAATAGCTTGGTCCAATCAACATTATCGAATGCCTTTTCTCGATCTACAAATGCCATGTACGTGGGCTTGTCCTTCTTGATTCACGTGTTCCTACATTTCTTCTGAAGCCAAATTGATCTTCTCCCAACTCAGCTTCAACTTGTTTTTCCATTCTTCTGTAAATAATACGTGTTAAAATTTTGCAAGCATGAGATACTAAACTAATGGTGCGGTAGTTTTCACACCTGTCAGCACCGGCTTTCTTGGGAATAGGTATAATTACATTCTGCCGAAAATCGGATGGGACTTCTCCTGTCTCATACATCTTGCACACTAAATGAAATAACCTTGCCTTGCTGGTTTCTCCTAAGGCAGTCAGTAATTCAGAGGGAATATCATCAATTCCAGGTGCCTTGTTCCTATTTAGGTCACTCACAGCTCTGTCAAACTCTGACCTCAAAATTGGGTCTCCCATTTCATCAGCATCAACAGCCTCTTCATGTTCCAGAACGAAATTATCTATATATTTACCTTGATACAACTGTTGGATATGCTCCTGCCATCTTTCTGCTTTGTCTTCTTTCCCTAGAAGTGGCTTTCCATCTGAGCTCTTAATATTCATGCACCTAGATTTCCTTTCTCTAAAGGTTTCCTTGATTTTCCTGTATGCAGCATCTACCTTTCCCAGGACCATACAGCCTTCGACATCCTTGCACTTCTCCTTCAGCCACCTTAGCTACCTTGCACTTTCTATCCACTTGATTCTTTAATCGCCTGTATTCTTTTCTGCCCTCTTCATTTCTAGCATTCTTGTATTTTCGTCGTTCATCAATCAGGTCTAGTATCTCCTGAGTCGTCCACTGATTCTTAGTTGATCTTTTCTTCCTTCCTAACATTTCTTCAGCAGCCCTACTGACTTCATTTTTCATGACTCTCCACTCTTCCTCTATAGTGTTTCCTTCAGCCTTTAAAAACCACTATGTATTGATTTTTCTGTATATAATTTATAAAAGTAGATATATTATACTAAAATTTGTGTAATTTTTATGTTCTAAACTTTTGGATTTAAGGATCCCTACAACTTGACAAAATTCTGCAATCAAAGATTCCATACACAGTAGGGTGCCCTTATTTTTCAAAGTTTTAATTTTGCAATGCATAGGTTATTGTTTTATTCATTTGGGCCTAAAACACCCAAAAACACTTTTCCCTTATTTGGAACAATGCAACCCGTGCCGACTCGCGCGCAAACATGTCCATACAAGTTGTGTCACAAGAGTGGCGCGCTCTCATTGTTATTGCCACTTAGTTTTCGCTTATCGGGTAGCTAGCACGGATTGTTTTATATTTCAAAGATGTCAGTGGAACTAAGGAGCAATAAAAAAAGCATTTTCTTGGTTGGTGAGGTAAATCACCAAATAACAGGCGCAAAATTACCATCTAATCGTCAAGTTCTCGCAGTTCTATTTTTCAACATACGTGAGGTTAAGTTGACTGTTAGTGAAAGTGCAAATCTTGTCATTCGGGAGTGCAATATATTCTGGAAAAAGGCTAGAATACCTACCAGAGCTGTGCCTAATTTTGTTAAGAAGTTAGTGGATCTTTATCAGGTCTGGCGAGAACTGCAAAAAAGTAGCAAGAAGATTCAGGATTTACATAGGCGCCGCGAAGAGAACTTTCAACTTGAATTAGATAATTTATTCCATATCGCACATGCTGATGCTCTTGAAAGAATAAAAATCGAAGAAGAATATTTTTGCAAAAGCAGAGAGTGTTGACAAAAAGTTGGCTGAAATTGAAGAAAGGGCCAGGCTGAGAAAACTCGCAGAAGATAAAAAGAGACTAAAGCAAATGCCTTCCGTGAGCTCATTGGAATCTGTGCAAGTTTACAGACCTTTGATACGCATGAAGACATAGAAGAACAATCTACAAGCTCTGAAGAAAACCTGGAAGAATCTCTGCCATCCATATCTCAGTCTGTAAGTTCTTTAGCTACCTCAACAAGAAGAGGAAGAAAAGATTTTATCACATCTAAATTAGTTGCAACCTAGACTGATGTCAACTAAGCATCAGAGATAATTCAGTCTGTAGTAGAAGCACTTGGTCTTAGTTCTGACAATTACCCGATCAACAAATCTTCTATTCAACGCATTCGAACACAAATGAGAAAAGATAGAGCGAGATCCATTAAATCCGATTTTCAGAATAACGTGCCCGAAGTAGTTACTGTTCATTTTTACCTGCTCTGGAAGTAAGAAGTTCTAATTATTATTTCATACTACGAGGAAAAACAACTTCTTGCTGTGCCAAAGTTAGACAACTCTTCCGGCAAAGGGCAAGCGAAAGCAGTGTCAAATGCCCTTCATGACTGGAACCTGGATGATAAGGTACAAATAATGTGCTGTGATACAACAGCATCTAATACAGGACGCTTGAACGGAGCTTGTGTGCTTTTAGAGCAAAAACTAGAAAGAGAGTTGTTACTTTTTCCTTGCCGCCATCATATTTACTAACTGGTGCTCAAAAGTGTGTTTGAATCAAAGATCCAACAAATCACTAGCAGTCCTGATATTCCGCTGTTCAAAAAGTTTAGAGACAACTGGAAGAATATTAATCCTAGTGCCATCAAACCGTGCACGGATTTTGTCCAACAACATCTCTGTGAGGCAAATATTATTGAATTGGTGACGTTTTTAACAATGAACTGGCAAAATAGACTGTACGAGATGATTTGAGTTCGCTATTGTTTTTCTGTGTGGAGACATTAAAAATAATATAAAAATCATACCTCCTGGTGCAATGCATCAAGCACAATGGATGGCAAGAGCTATTTACTCCTTAAAAATGTGTTTACTGAAGTCCCAGTTTAAAATGAGCGCTAAGGACAAACAAGCTTTACAAGATGTTTGTTTATTCATTGTGGCAGTTTACGTGAAGCCCTGGCTTGGATGTAGTTTGGCGATAAAAGCGCCGAATCAAGATTTTTGTTTTTTAAAGACCTTAAAAGATTACAAGAAAGTTAACAAGTTGATTTCCAATGCGGCTTTAAACAAGTTCAGTCAACACTTGTGGTACTTGTCAGAGGAAATAGCCATCCTTTTAATTTTTTATAATGAAGTTGATGAGCAGACCGAAGGAAACATTGTAGAAAACTTACAAAAAGAAAGCTTTGGTGATTCCGGAAAGAGATATGTTCCATCGAAAGAAGAGATGTCTGGCTCTCTATATGGTACATAGTAGACTAGTAGTGTTTAATCTGGTATTTAATTTCGAACTTATTTGTTTTATTTATAGGCACTACAAGTATTTTTTATGTTGTTTCAGGCAAAACTTTGAGTGGTTTTGTTTCTGTCAAGAACAAAGATTTATTTTCACGGCTGAAACTTGACAATGGTTTCCTTCAAGAAATTGTATCTTCATGGAAAGACACAGTGTTTTCCTTCAAGAAATTGTATTTTCATGGAAAGACTACGTGGCGTTTGTGGAAGCTAAAAAGAAGGTTTCTACCTTAAAAGCAGTTAATGACAGAGCTGAAAGAGCTGTTAAACTAATGACAGACTTTCATGGTTTGATTGCCGCAGATGAAGAACAGAAGCAGTTCTTATTACATTGTGTGCAAAAATAGAAAAATTTACCCAGACTGTAAAAAGAGACTTTGAAGAGGAAATATCCAAATGATTAACTATAAAAATTGTATCTTTTTTGTTACTTACAAGAAGAGCATTATATAAATTTCTGTTTTCATTTGTATTTCTCTAAAATAATTGTTTTAAGAGATCATCTACAACTGCATTTAAAAGACCCTTTAAGCAGCTATTTTCTAAAACTTTTAGGCCCCGTCGGCACGGGTTAAAATTAATGTAGGAAGTTTAAATTCTGTATTTGGTAACTAATAGACTAATAAACACAATAACTGGGTATGCGTTTCAATAAATGAAAAAAATTCCCTTTTAAGGGACACCTTAATACACAGGTATCCTAATATAGCTGTGTTACATACACCACACAAAATTACCAAAAAATATCGATGCTTGTCTCCAGACTGTCCCCTTAACAAGTACGGTTAAATGTGTGAGACATATACTGTAGTTCTCACGGATTCCTCATTAACGACCAGCGGCTCAAACATTAAGTGAGATCACCCGCCGGCTCGACTGTTGACCAATATCAGATGACTCATATGCGGCTGTCTGGGTTGCGACTTGACTATTGACCGATAATAAATGGCTATAGCCTGGATTATTAGGCAGTAATAGGTTAGAATACAAACATACTGAAGCGGGTACCAAGTATAGCCTATCCTGCGCAACGGCTATACTAGGAGATTTGCATAAACATTAGGGGTATGGCCCATAAGAACCCCTAGAATTTAGGTTACTCTCGCTACATAACGGAAGGACGGGCTAGTCGACACTTCCTAATAACCAAATTAGTTTGCATTCTAACTGATCACTGTACAACGATCCAATCTGTACAAATGGCTCTTGGCCGATAGCAAGCTTGCCTCGTCCATGTGGACCGCTGTGTGGACTTCAATAGCGTACTGGGCGAGAACTATAAAAGATGGGAAGTTGTTGTTTCTAGTACGTTCGCTACCCACATATTGGATAGCCGAGGACATATCTGAAATTTTATGAAAAATGTAATAATCGCGAATCCCCAAAATAATCCAAAGTGAACCTGGGTAGCTCCAGCGACCCCAGAAAAATCTGGGATAAGCTGAAGAAAGCTTGTCTTCGTTATAATTCGTTGTACGGTAAAAGCCCATGAAATGTAAGAGATCGGAATGTATACTTTGCACAACTTTTATTGTGTACGGTATAGTGTTTTGATACAGTTAATAATACGGTGGAACCGTGGATTGCGAGCATAATTCGTTCCGGCAACATGCTCGTAATCCAAAGCGCTCGTATATCAAAGCAAGTTTTCCCATACAAAACTATTGAAACGGAGATGATTCGTCCACAACACAAAAATATTTATTCACATACCATTTCTGAAACAAAATATAACTTAAAACTAATTAAACTGCACTTTACAATAGAATCATTGTTGGTGTGAGGGAGACGAGAGATGACATGAGAAGAGTTACTGTGTAGCAAGAATTTCACCAACAGAATCACTGCTAACTGTTGGCTCACTGGAACTGTTTCGTGCAACTTTAACGAGGAACCTGTCCAATGACTTGCTTTTGCTTCTTCTTGAGGATTTCATGAAAATATGACATTGCATTATCATTGAACTGATTCATCGCTCGTACTGCTACAGCCTTATTCGGGTGGTGTTTTTCTACAAAAGTTTGCACCTTTTCCCACATTTTGCACTTTTCAGAATCTCAGTTGAAGTGAGAGATTACATTGACTTTTCCTCCTCCTCTTCCCCGCGCGAGATCTCTTCCATAATCTCCTCCTGTTGTTCGCGATGCAAGTCCATCAGTTCGTTGGTGGACAGTTCCTGGCTATGTTCTTCCACCAGCTCTCGAATGTCCACGTCATTCACCTCCAACCCCATAGTCTTCCCTAAGGATACAATGCCATCGACAATCGGCGGCTCATTTTCACCAACAATCCCCTCAAAGTCACCTCCAAGAGCACCGTCAAGCCATAGCTTTCCACAAGCGGAAGTGAGAGTTCTCTTGGCGACTCCATCCCAGGCTTTATCGATGATCTTCAAGCAATTCACGATGGGGAAAAGATTTCTCCCAAACTCTCGGATGGTAAGGTTTGTTCCTTCGGTCTCTTCGAAGCATCGCTGAAATAGTGCTTTGGTGTATAGCTTCTTGAAGTTCGAAATGACTTGCTGATCCACAGGCTGGAGTAGTGGAGTAGTGTTGGGAGGAAGGAACTTAATGAACTTGAATTTCTCCAGTAAGTCGTCCTCGAGGCCTCAAGACCTGGAGGATGAGCAGGAACATTGTCTATAACCAGCAAGACTTTGAGCGACAGATTATTTTCTGAAAGATATTTCTTCACTACAGGACCAAAGACTTCGTTCATCCATTCATCAAAGGCACAGGGAAGGGGAAAACCTAGGCACACGTGACTCTCGTATTGCGGAACCTCACTCGCTTATCAAGTTACAATTTATTTAAAATGTTTGCTCGTCTTGCAATACACTCGTAGACCAAGTTACTCGCATTCCGAGGTTTCATTGTAATGTTATTTGCTTTACGTTCCACTGACTACATTTACGGTTTTCAGACGTACCGGAATTTTGTCCCGCAGGAGTTCCTTTACGTGCCAGTAATCTACCGACACGGGGCTGACGTATTCGAGCATCTTCAAATACCACCGGACAGAGCCAAGAACAAACCTGACGAGTTGGAGTCAGAAGCCCAGCGCCTCAACCGTCTGATCCACTCAGCCCGGCTTTTGATACAGTTGTGCGACTCCTTGGCCGAATGGTCAGCGTTGAGTCCTTCATTTCACGGGGTCACGGGTTCAATTCCCGACAGGATAGCGTATTTCAATCGCGTCTGATTCATTCTTCTGGCTCGGGGACTAGGTATTATACCACAGAAGCACGCAATAGTGATTATATCCCTCCATATAGGGTTGGCATCAGGAAGGGCATCCAGCCGTACAACAGGGTCACATCCACTTGTGCGACACAGTTCGCACCCATATCACCACAAGTGTGAAAAAAGATGTAGTAGGAGAAGAAGTGTTTTGAGCCAACTTGTCAGGTTCGATCACGGCTCAGTCTGGTGAAATTTGAAGGAGCTCAAATACATCGGCCTCGTGTCTGTAGATTTACTGGAATGTAAAAGAACTACTGTGGGACTAAATTCTGGCACCTCGACGTCTCCGAAAACCGTAAAAGTTGTGGGACGTAAATCCAATAATATTAATTAATTAGTTAATTAATTGTTTTGATACAGTTGATGTTAACGGAGCAATGCCAGATTTACTATTTTGTTCCCTGTCGAGTGATTTTGCCGCGAGATTAGGGTCGCGCAGCTGGGAGCTTGAATTCGGGCAATGGTTTTTTTGTGGTTTCCTATTTTCACTCCAAGCAAATACTAGAGATGTGCCTCAACTATGGCCATGGCTACTACCTTTCCACTCCTAGCCCTTTCCCATCCCTCTGTCACTGAAAACTTTCGGTGTTAGTACGACGTTAAACCCTCAGTACTGCTACGCCGCTGTATAAATAACGTATGGCTTAGTGCCCAACCGGGCTTTCCCAGAATTCAAAAACCTACTTTCGAGAAATTCTGTTAATATTCTGTGATGAAACAAAGGAAAACTAAACGGAATCGATTTTCATTTTCACACCTAATGCGAGATGAAAACCAGGCGCGGCGGGACTATGTTTGCCGTGTTAGCCGAGTTAACACCATCAACGAATATGACTACGTAATATTACGGCATATAAATTGTTTATTGAATACCGTATAATATATTACAACAACAATAAATCCGGACGATAGCTTCGCATCTGTCGAATGATTAAGGTATGCCGACAATGCACTCTGCCGTTTCGCAGAGGCAAACATGAGGAGCTTGAATAGGGATGTAGGCGGAGAAAGTTCGTGACAGACAGCGCTCGAGTAGTACACCCGAGCACAGAAATGGTGTCCCGATATAAACAAAGCATTGTATCCCCCCATCTTCTCGCTTAACACATTGCTACAGGGAGACAGCCCGCTACAAGGCTGTTGTGATTGAAATGGGCACTGTGGAGGATGTACAGCAATACACACACAGTGCCTTCAGCACTACCCGTTCACTCCCTTCCCCTTCTTTTCGGTACTGGAGTGGCCTTCAACACTACCCCTTCACTCACTCTCCTCCTTTCCAGTACTGGAGTGGGGCAGTGTTGATTGTTTACGTTGGGACACCATTTCTGTGCTTGCATGTACCGTGTAAGCGCGAGGGGATCGTCTTATGTTTCTCCCAGTCAGCTGCGAGGAATGCATAGATTGTGACCTGCGACCGAGTTTTCTAAGCTAAAGCTGATTATATCTTCTCTAATTTTACTCCAAGACTATATTAATTAATATATCCCCTAGTGTATTATGGGCCATTTTCAGCGTTTAAGCGTTAAACAGCTATAAAATGAGCTACGGACCAGAGGCGCTAAAACTAGCAGGAGGAAGGAAGAATTAGTACAGTGGTAATTACATAATTCTAACACGCTTTATTATCCAAATAATGAATAGGAGTCACCTGCCTTCTCCTAAAGATTACAATTACTTAAGTATTGCACATTGATAAATATATAAATATATGTCCACAAGATTTAAATCATAGAGATTTAAATACGCACTTGCTCCCCTGAATAGTGTTATATAGAGGATGGTGGCCTAATTGTACTTCCTCTTAAAACAATAATCACCATCACAACCACCCTTGCTTACAGACTTCGATTCATGTATTTTTTGGTTGATGGCTTACATGAAACTGCAGATACAGCCTTGTCCACCACCAAAGGCTTGTGAATTTCTTGAGTTTCCCACTGCTGGTTCCTTTGAAAATTTGACCATTAGCTGGATACAGACTTTTTAGAGAAAAGTTTCTTTTTTTTTATGGAATGTTTATTTCCTTCGGGTGCAATTCTAATATGCAGTGCTGTCAAATCCCAGTACACAAAACATAAGACCTATAATGTGAAGCTTATTTTAGGAGTTCGTGGTGACATTATAGGAGGGGAATGTGAATGTGTTGCTGGAGCAGGCCCCAGGATTGCTGTAAGCATATTGCTGCTGTAAGCTATGCATTAGAGCACTTCTACAAGACTGGTATTATTCTGTGTTCAGAAACATGCACCCAAAATTAACAAACTTTTCACCATCCCCCTACCAAACGGTTCAGGCCAGTTCGCCCTATGAAAGTGGAATGTTTGGCCTTAGAACAAGTTTTCCAGGAACCCTGCCATGATATCAGGCCATTGCCTGGGGTTAATCAGCCTGTATATCAGCAACATATAGAAGGTATTGTGAAAAGTTCACAACATAAGCTTGCTTTTTCTTTTGGTCTCAAAAAAGAACAGGCCAGCTACTTTGATGTCACTCATGACCACCATTATGGTGTGAATCCATATGCCACTCAACCTGAAAATCTTGTAAAAGTCAATGATGGGAAAAGGAAGAAAATACAGGAAAATACTAGACAACAATCCCAGCAAAGTCTATGGTTCAAAGAGAGGAAATATTGTTTGACAGGAAGTAATTTTTGGAAAATCTCTCACTCAAAATCTCTGAAATCCCCAGCAAAAGCTTTATTCAAGGTAAGTTTGTTTTGCTCCAGAGGTATGAAGCGGGGACTTCAAATGGAAGACTCAGCAAGGGACAGGTATTCTGAACTAACAGGCCACGTAGTCCAAAAATGTGGCCTCATTATTCATCCTACCAGACATTACCTGGCGGCATCTTCTGATGGATTAATTGGACAGGATAGTTTTGGAGCTTAAAGGGCTGCCAGATAATGAACATGAAGCAATTTCAATCAAATGTGTTCCATACTCATGGGAAAGAGCAGTGGTGCAGTGATACTCAAGAAAAATCACAACCATTACTTCGTGCAAGGCCAGCTGTTTGTTACAGGCAGATATTATTGAAGTTTTGTTGTGTACACTGCTGTTGACATGCTAGTGTTGGGCATAGATGGAGAGATGACGTTTTCATTCTTGAAATGATGGCTAAATTAGACAAGTTTTACCATGAACGTTTTTTTCTTTGCTAGTGGCTTTACGTCGCACCGACACAGATAGGTCTTATAGTGACGATGGAATAGGAAAGGCCTAGGCCCTAGGAGTTGGAAAGAAGTGGCCGTGGCCTTAATTAAGGTATATCCCCAGCATTTGCCTGGTGTAAAAATGGGAAACCACGGAAAACCATCTTCAGGGCTGCCGACAGTGGGATTCGAACCCACTACGTCGCGGATGCACGCTCACAGCCGCGCGCCCCTAACCACACTGCCAACTCGCCCGGTCCGTGAATGTTTTGTCATACTAACCTGACATAATGGTTTTCTTGAAATTGCATAACATAAAGCATAGAAATATTATCCTGCCTGAAAGACGAATTTTACTGACATGCAATTTGGACTGCAGTATTTTGTATGTTTTAGCAAGCCCTATAGCCCGTTCTATGTGTATTCATTCAGAGGCTATCCTCATTCAATGTTTTCTGACGGAGTAAACTGCCTTTTGCCTTTTAGAAATGGTGGGATATTTAATGTTACACCTTTAGTGCATAACAGATTCTGAATCTTGAAAACCCTATCTGCCATAACTGAATTTCCTTCCAAGAGATCCAACATTCCTGATATGATAAACAACTGCCTGTCTGATATTGCCCCACCATGTGCATCAGATATGAAACATATGAAATCAGATGGACTTATACCTATTATTATCTTTGTTGTGTTGGCATTTTTATGTAGAAAATATAGCTTGTTGTGCTGTAGGGTACTTGGGTTTTGCTATTATTATCACAGGTGCATCAATTATAACTCTAGTCGAGGGGTATTTCTGTCTAAAAGCAAGGGGACTGTTTCCAAGGACAGTTTCTCGATCAGTCCAAATGTTCAACTCTTTAAATTGGCAGTATATGAAATTAATCCAAACATTAAATATTCTCCCAACATAGTTTTATGGATTCCGAAGTTAAGGCCTAGTTCCTGGTGAGATTGGTTGGTCCTTAGCTTCATAACTGTCAAGAAAAAACATAGTCTGGATTCAAGCGGGAGTATCTGTAAACTGTATCTGCACCAGAACAGCAAACACCAAATTAAAATGTTCGACGTCTACAAAACCCTGTATAAAGCAATATGGCATCAGGATTATCCATTATTTGCTCAACAACCAAATTACCTGTAGTATTTGTCTGAGTACTGATTTCTTTAAAAATTGGAGTCACAAATGTTACATTCACTTATTCGGGTGTATTCACGATTTCTTCAATGGAGATGATTTCTGCAGATTCCGATATTGTAGGCTTTTCGTGGTAATCCGGCAATTTTCTGGTGTATGGCCTCTTCCTTGATTTTGTTGTGTTCGTGATCCACGGAAAAAGCGATGGAACAGCGCCCGGTTTTAATCTTGCTCTCTCACCTTTAAATACAAAGGCATAAATTCGGTTGTTGTTATTGAAATGCCTGATCACTTTACGTGTAGAAAGTAGGAATTATTTCCCTTCGTAAATCGCACTTATCCGACAAAGTTTTCGTGAAGTCATCGAGTTGAAAATGATGGGAACACACTTCAATATTCTCGGTCAGATTTTTCTCACCGAAATTTTAACTTTTAATTTCTTCTTCATTTCTTTATTTTGTGGAAACTGGTGAAGAGGAACACTGCAAAAACTCGTCATAGTCACGAAAATAACAATTTACACAATTTAAACAACTTAAATTCTTGGATATTAATGGCATGAGTACACAGGAGACAAATGAAGAGCGCCTTGCGCTTACCCAATACAACAGTAGTGCGCTCTATCGGTACTATTTCTATACATTCACATTCAGTCGGGGCGCGCTTGCGCATTCGATGCACTCGGTAAAACAGCACAGAGCTGACCATGCTAGGAACTAGGCTCGCGTGTTTGCCCCAGTGGAGCCGCCAACTTAACAGTAATCGCTTACATTGTTCAGTGGTGATTGTTATGAGTGTGTCTTCTGCCTGCAATGGCTTTGTTGTTGCTAAAGGGAGATTCAGTTATGATGGACGCCGAATGCTGCTCTGTTATTGGGGAGTTATCAAAACATTCATTCTCTAGCCGAACTATTGCTGCTAAGATACAAATCATAGACAATGGAAAATCCATTCCCAGTACAGTACAGTCCCGCTTAACTAACCTTCGCTTATCCGTCATTCTCTAGCTGAACTATTTGCTGCTAAGATACAAATCATAGACAGTGGGAGAGACATTCCCAGTATATCAGCTACGGTAACAGAAAGAATACGCAAAGTGCGTCTTTTTAATGATTCCTGGTACACAAAATAATAATAATAATAATAACAATAATAATTGTTCCGGGGTTAACTGTGGAACACAGAGGTGAAAGAAGGTGCTGGTGGCAATGGGTCTATCTACGATAGTCAAAGACTAATTTAAAACTTTAACATAAAGGTTATATTTCTTTTCAGATCTTAAATTTTAACAAATTCTTCACTTGGTGAAAGAAAAAAATTTCAGATACATAGCAATTTTGGTACAACACAGAGAAATCAAGAATTGGTAATTTACAATCTTGAGCTTCAAGCTCATAATTTACATAATTTACAAGGTCCCAACATCGCAAATGTTGCGTTTGATTAGATAGGCAAGGAAAGACATCTCCCAAAACACGATTTTCAAGAGGACTTTGCTCCAACGGTTACAAATTACCGCCTTTCAAAGGCACCACTCACGAGCACACAAATATCTATTACATTCCCACAAAAGAGCTTACATGGTCTACAAATTCTACCAAGGAGACAGCACCCCCGAACTCTTACGGCCTACTCAAGGCAACCATTAACTGACCTCTCTAGGCACAACCTATATTTGACAAGATAGTAGCAGTTGTATTTAAGAAGCAATACAGGGGTATCGAGTACCCACACTGCCGGGCCCTCGTAAAAGGAACAGGTTAAATTACTGGCCCAAACTCAAAAATGTATGGAGGCTTACGCTTGCACTCCTAGAAATGAAGGTTAAAACCCTACTTGGGATTGCAGTCCGACGATGCAGAGGCTAATCCCACACTAGTAAGGTGACTAGAAGGACAAGTTAATTAATGATTTACAAGAGAAAAACCGTTACAAAATCGCAGTCACCTCAAGATTTTTTTTTTTTTGCTAGGGGCTTTACGTCGCTCCGACACAGATAGGTCTTATGGCGACGGTGACCTCAAGATTAATTGAAGGGGAATTCGAGAGGATAACGCACTCTCTATCCCCGATTTACAGTTTAAGTCCTTAGGACTTCCATGAAATTTTATATGAGAAAGAAGAAAGTTTACATTTTAGGAAATTGACTGTTACATAATTAAAGATTGCAACCTTCCCCTCGGGTCAGCTTGCGGAAATAACTACTTAGATGGAAAAACTGTTAGCCATTACCTTAGCTGATGTTCTGCCTGTCGAAGAATGAGGCCCCCGCCCCCTGTCTTAACACACACTGTTAGTAAGACGACGATGAGGAAGACAAGTTAACTCGAAAAAAGACAGCTTTTATACCTGAGAGAAAGCTTCGAGAATGCTCTGGACTAAATCCGGACACACCATCTCATTTTATTGGATAAACAAAAAGTTACAAGAAGCCTATGATTGGCTGAAAAATAAATACAGAAAATTTTTGATTGGCCAGACTCCAAAGCTGACGGGATGAGAAGGAAGTGTTGCAAACCTTGAAGTATCCAAAAATAAGGAAAGTCAGTTCTTTCATAGAGACATCTATGGAGAAAAGTCCAAATTTCTTGAAATAGTTGTTGCAACCAGTGATGCACCAAAACAAAACAAAGAAATCCAGTCAGTTTAGGAAACTTTAAAATAGCATATTACTCCATCATTATGTAGTGACATCTTCTGATCTTCTTGTACTAGATGTTTCAATTTTTATATGATAGATAGCGTTCCTCAAGGCACTTCATTTAAATGTACGGGGTTGAGGTGTACCTCCCGGTACAATAATAATAATAATAATAATAATAATAATAATAATAATAATAATAATAATAATAATAATAATAATAATAATAATAATAATAATAATAATAATGCTATTGGCTTTGCGTTCCACTAACTACTTTTACGGTTTTCAGGTATACAAATGATACATGGCTGTGTGGCTAAAGGAGATCGTGTTTCTGGTATTGCTGGTCTCGTCTTTTATTTAAAACAAATACCAACGTTTGTACAATAAAGGGAGTTGGTGATGTTAACAAATATTATGTACTAAGGAAACGACATGAACAGTCTGTAGACCATGTTAATTCTAAAATAGCTTTACTGAAGTTTGGTGGCACTAAAATAGAGGAATCCCTAAACCTTGCCTTCAGAATTAATCGGGACAAACATACTGAGAAAATAAAGCAAACGGATATATAGTTAGTCGTCTAATAGATGCTGTTTATTTCCTGGTGGAGCAAGAGCTGCCTTCTAGTGGCCAAGCAAAAAATTAATTCAACATTTTGCAAACTAACATTAATGACATAAAATATTGTGCTCTCAAGGTAGATGAATTAAAGAGATTTCTGAATGAAAAACGTGATAAATTTTAATTGTTTTCGAAGTAGTGCACAGACGAACATTCATAAGTTTCACCAAATGAAAATTAAGTTAAATGTAAAATGCTGCGTATTGGTGATGTAAAAACTGACAAACAGAATTCATACTGCAGAATGTATTGTGAAGTACTTGATACAATGGTTTAACATATAACCTACCGTTCTTCCCGAACTCAATAAGCTGGAATTTCTTCCTCTTTTGAATTTTGACTTGTTTGAAACATACATTGAATCTTTCCCTGCTCAGCCCTACGAGTCTCAGGATAAACCATATGATAGCTACTTCAATGTGCTGGTACTCAAAACCGAGTTGTCGGCCATCTACTCATTAACAGACTTTAAGAAGTCCTGCCCACTAGAATTTTATAAATATAAAACATGTTCAGTACTAAATGTGACACCGGGCGAGTTGGCCGTGCGGTTAGGGAAGCGCAGCTGTGAGCTAACATCCGGGAGATAGTGGGTTCGAATCCCACTGTCGGCAGCCCTGAAGATGGTTTTCCGTGGTTTCCCATTTTCACACCAGGCAAATTCTGGGGCTGTACCTTAATTAAGGCCACGGCCGCTTCCTTCCCATTCCTAGGCCTTTTCTGCCCCATCGTCGCCATAAGACCTATCCGTGTCTGTGCGACGTAAGGCAAATAGCAAAGAAAAAACTAAATGTAACATTCCCTTAAGTAACCAAACTCTGTTCTTTAATTTTGACTATTTCTACTCCTGGGGCCTCTGTCGAACGATCTTTCTCGGCAATGAAATGGATAAAAGTTGTTTAAGAAATACGCAAACAAGTACCCATCGATTGTTTTTATCCCTGTTTCTACAACCTTGTGTGCTAACACTTTGATAAGGGTCACGCTCCGCCACAGATGAAAACGAAGTAGGAGAAAAATATCTGAAAAGTACAGACAAACGTATAATGTTATTTATATAGGTTAACTGGGGCAGGAATTGGGACGGTGAAGTCGTGGCAAATATATCAGGAAAACAATAGAAATATTATGGTACCTAGTGGGTTCGAACCCCACTGTCGTTAGCCCTGAAGATGGTTTTCTGTGGTTTCCCATGTTCAAATCAGGAAAATGCTGGGGCTATACCTTAATTAAGGCCACGGCCGTTTCTCTCCGACTCCCAGGCCTGTCCTATCCCGTCCTCGCTATAAGACACCTCTGTCGGTGCGGCGTAAAGCAAATTGTAAAATTATGGCTGTTGCTTGCCTCGGGCAGCCCTTGTAAGTAAAAAATTCCGACGAGTGCGGGCGGTATCTGCTGTAAACTGTAATTATAGGATAGTTGCCCAGTTGAACTTCCTCTTAAAACAGTAATCACCACCACCACCATATGTCCACTACGAAACTGCGTGTAATTGTTGAGGAGGGTAGTGTTTTGTACGATGTACGAGTTGCAGGGATGTTGGGGACAGCACAAATACCCACTCCCTGAGTATTAAAATCCCCAGCCGGATGAACGTCCTGACGTCAACGTCAATTGATGAGCTTAAGAAATTAGTTATTGTGAATGAAATTTGGTAAGGGGGTGGAATGAATCGACTGTAGCCAATGAATACGGAGTGTCCCGGCATTTACCTAGAAGTGAAAATCACAAACGTTCGAATCCACTCACCTCCCAAATGCAGAGCTTGGTTCCATAACCATAGCGCGTTAACAAGCGCAGCCACTCCGCTTGAATTGAACTCAGATTGTAAACAGTCATATTTGTAACTGTGACTTAGACGCCTTTTTAAACAGAATCATGACCTGCATAACCAATGAAAACATTACTTATCAAGGGAAGCGGAAAATCTGCAAATTATAATGAATGTATGAAATGACGTAAATTTCTCTGGGCAAACGGTTCAGCATATTTCATTTTGCGTCAGAATTTACGGAAGAGTCAACAGTTTTCCACTCAATAGCGTCTCTGTAGAATTCATTGCATTCATTAGGGACATACTGGGGAGTTTCTTGATATTCTCTATGTTTCTTTATATTGATTGTGATTGGATATTCAGCATCGTAGGCTTCTTTTTTACTCGTATTATGGTACTGTAACTAACGTGTTCTTCCAGCTGCAGAAGTTTATCTGGACTTCGTCGATGAGGCCCCGATTATTTTTACAATATCTTCCACTGAGCAATCGTATTCAAATGTACAATAGGTGTAGATTTACAATGACACTTTGAATTATTTAGGAACTCACTTTCCTCGTGGTTTAATGGAAATTAGACCACAATTTCTCATAATCTATGTGAAAGTTGGAAGTGTGCAATGTTGAGGTAAACTTACCAAGAGAATTTGTAAATCCTACCCGGACGACGTAATTACTTTTTCATCACGCCGGATAGCTAACATGAGGTTCACCACAAAATATTACACCCAATTTTAAAATATATATAGTAAAGTTCATATTAAGCCACACTTTCTTATAACAGACGAGCGAATGTACCCGTGCTTCGCTACGGTATTCTACATTGTATTCGAATATCGACGTAAATAGTGTACATGCAGTAAATAAGATTGTTTTAAAATTGCATGTCTCTTAGCGTTATCCGAGAAAGAGCATGGGGAGGTCCCCGTACGTTGTTTCCAATGTAAAAAGTTTGTTATGTATTTGTGATATAACGGCAGGCTCACTTGTCTACTGCCATTCACAATCGAGTTGGGAAGTTTACATTAAAATTGCAGGCCCCATTGCCTACTACGCGGACAGAATCGATTTGGGGAGTATCGTTAAAATGGCAGCCCCCTTTCCTACTTCCAGACAGATTACAGTTGAGGAGTTTCTATTATAATGGCAGGCAATTACCCTACTATCACTCGAAGTTGAGTTGTGCAGTTATCATTATAATGCCAGGTCCATTTTCCTACTTCCAGCTACCTTACTGCCAGTCACACCAAGTTGGTGAGTTTCCATCAAAATAGCGGGCCACTATGCCTAATGCCAGTCACATTTTAGATGAGGACATTTCTTTATAATGGCGGGCACCCTTGCCTACTGCCAAACACAATCGGGTAGGGGAGTTATAAACAAAACTGCATGCTCACTTGCCTTCTGCAAGTCAAATCGAGAAGGGAACTATTCATTACTATTGTAGGCCTTCCTTACTAATGACAGTTATACAGGAGTTGGAGAAGGAACCCTTTCATACTGCCAGTCAAAGTGCGTGTAGGGAGTACTGATTACAATAGCAGACCCACCCTTTCTCGATCGCTACAAATCGACATCAGTGAATATATATGGATCGACACACGAAAGTATATGCGTGTTTACAATATTGAAGACCTTCATTTACAGATTAACTGCTACTAAACGTACGTCATATCGACAAAGGATTATACCAGAAGACACGCCGGATTTAGTGGCTTAAATGGCTGGTCCTATGATATGTCATCTATTCTTGGGTCAGATTGAGTTAGAAACGTGGAATAGGGTAACGTTTTTGTAAGATTATCTCACATTACATTACTTTTCGGATAATTATGTGACAGCTACATACATAGCATTTGGCTTACATATGGCTACTGGGTGGGCCAATTTTCGTGAAGAGTTTGATGATTCTGAATTTCATATGAGTAATCGAAAGTATGAATTATGCTGTGAAAATTCCAAATTGACTTAACATCGATTAATAGAGAAAAATCAAACGTAAAATGTATACAGATGTATACCCAAGGAACAACCACGAATGTAAAAGCATAATGAGGAAAATGTCAATACGTTACTTCCCTGCTGGCATGCAGTCAGAGACGTTGCCATGGTAACTTGTAGGTTCGTTGTCGGTCTGTCGGTCACTCAATGCAGAGCATGATACCAGCGGAAAACTGTAAATTTCTCCGTCATGTGAAGAGTAAGGTAAATTATGAACATAACGAAAGTTGTTTATAATGAAGAGACGTTTCACGTACGGTAAACGAAGTTTACAGAAAATCAATAGTATAAGAGAGGCGTCAATCGGCCTATCCGAGGGATATTGGCGGAATATCGTTGGATGTTATAACCGCCCTCGAATAGATATACTATTCTGGTTTTCCTATAAACCCCCGTCTATTCAAAGATTTTAAAATAATATGCATATTGAAACCTTCCCCAGTATGAGTATACTCTAAATATGAAGTTTGGTTGAGATCTATCCAGCCGTTTCGAAGTGATGGTGGAAAAACCATTCTGGTTTTCCTATAAACCCCCCGTGTATTCAAATATTTTAAAATGATATGCATGTCGAAACCTTCCCCGGGATAAGTATACTCTAAATATTAAGTTTGGTTGAGATCTCTCCAGCCGTTTCGACGTGATGGTGGAAAAACCGTTCTGGTTTTCCTATAAACCCCCCGTGTATTCAAATATTTTAAAATGATATGCATATTGAAACCTTCCCCGGGATGAGTATACTCTAAATATGAAGTTTGGTTGAGATCTATCTAGCCGTTTCGACGTGATGGTGGAACAGACAAACAGACAGACAAACAGACAAACATACAGCGGACCCCCTACAATTTTATTTATATAGATGAAACATTATGATATTACACCCAATTTTAAAATATATATAATAAAGTTCATATTACGCCACACTTTCGTATAACAGATGAAACATTATGACTTATACTTGAAGACATATCAAACACTAGATTCACGTGCAGGTTGTATTATAGTTACAAAATGAGTGGGAATTTCTTCTCAACCACACCTCAAAATAATTTTCATTCAGTTATTCTGGTTACCATATGATCCATATTGTCAATATTCACCACTTCAGTGAACTTAAAAGTTTAAAAAAGGATATATCAGTGACTTAAGTCCTTTCAAAACAAACATAAAATGAATCCAGCAAAAACAATTTAAGGGTTGTGTACAATTACGTCATTTTCAAACAAAAGGCTGTATCTAGAGATGTACATTCTGGAAATATATTTAATTCAATTTTGTTCACTTCGTGACTACTCCATTTTAAATAAACCATTCATTAATGTTAGCATTTATCACAAACATGTTTAACTATGATTGTGAGCAAACGCGGTTTGGAAGTGAAAGTTTCGGTTTATTCTAAATTATATCATAAGAATCCTCTAGATTCAAAATCCCCTATTTCCACTTTCATAAATTGTTGAGGAAGTCACTTTTCTTTGTTCAGTGTATTAATTAAATTACATTGTACAATGTACAACACCATAATATGCATAGGTAATACAAGATACTTACAGATAGACCCAAGTATAATATAGTCAAATCCATGTTACATATGCACAGTGGTCTTTAGATGGTTTTGTATCTAAAGTAATCATTATATCAATCAATCAATCAATCAATCAATCAATCAATCAATCAATCAATCAATCAATCAATCAATCAATAATCAATCATCGCTGATCTGCATTTAGAACGGTCTCCCAAGTGGTAGATTCCCTAACAACTATTTACCTAATCTTTTCTTCAATGATTTCAAATAACTTCGAAATTATCAAACACTTCCCTACAAAAATTATTCCATTCCCTAATTCCTCCTTCCATAAATGCTTACCCTAATTTTTCCTCTTGAATTCCAGCTTTTTCTTCGCATTGTGATATTTTCTGCCTTTAAAAGTCCATTCGCCAACTAATGTCACTCCACGCCATTTCTCCACTGACAGCTTGGGACATACCGCTTAGTCGAGCTGCTTGTCTCCTTACTCCAAAGTCTTTCCAGCCCAAAATTTCCAAGATTCTCATAACGCTACTCTTTTGTCGAAAATCAGCCAGAACAAATCGTGCTATATTACTTTGTATCTTTTCCAGTTCTCGTGTCAAGCAGTCCTGGTGTGAGTACCATACAATGGAACTATACTCTAATTGGGGTCTTACCAGAGACTTACACGCGCTCCCCTTTTCAGCCTTACTACAACCCCTAAACACGCTCAAAACCATACGAAGAGATATGTGACCTTTACTCACGACCTCATGAATGTAATTACCCCAATGAACAGGTTTCCTTTGTGTTAACACATAGCAAGTAAGTACTTTCAGTGATCGCCATGAGTTACTTTCACCCCGTCAACACAGTAATTAATACTGGAAGCACTTTTCTTCTTGTGAAACATAAAACCAGACTTTCCGTCCCGTTCACCATTATACCTTTGTCTGCTGTCCATCTCGCAATATTGTCGAGTACATTGCAGTTGCACACAAGCCTGTAGTTTACTTACTACTCTATACAGTAGCCATTGTAGCCACCCATTCAACCACTCATTTGTCTAGTCCAATAGTCCTCATTTTCGTTAGCAGTCCCCCATGATCTGCCCTATTAAAAGCCTTGTGTAGGTCAATAACGATACAGTCCATATGATCCCCTGAATCAAAAATATCTGCCACATCTTGCTGGAATCCTACAAGCTGAGTCTCACTGCAATAACCTTTCTGAACCCCGAACTACCTTTTTATCAAACCAGTTAGTAATTTCGCAAACGTGTCTAATATAATCAGAAGGAATGCTTTCCCAGAGCTTACACGCAACACATTTCAAGCTGATTAGCCTATACACCGAGCTCGATAGCTGCAGTCGCTTAAGTGCGGCCAGTATCCAGTATTCGGGAGATAGTAGGTTCGAACCCCACTGTCCCATTTTCCCACCAGGCAAATGCTGGGGCTGTACCTTAATTAAGGCCACGGCCGCTTCCTTCCCACTCCTAGCCCTTTCCTGTCCCATCGTCGCCGTAAGACCTATCTGTGTCGGTGCGAGGTAAAACAACTAGCAAAAAAAGAAGATTAGCCTATAATTATCCGCTTTACGTTTATCACCCTTTCCCTTGTACACTGGGCTTCCTATATCTACTTTCCATTCATTTGGTATCGTTCCTTCATGTAAACAATACTCAAATAAATATATCACATACGGCACTATATCCCAAAGCATTGCCTTCACTACATCCCCAGAAATCGTATCAATACTAGTTGATTTTTCTAGCTTTCATGTTTTGAATATTTTGTAAATAACTTAATAACTTAATGTAACACGACCTAATAAGTTGAAAGTCGATTTCAATTACAATGCGGCCGTGAAAATTCAATATTCATTAACTTAATTATTGTAGGTCAAATTCAGTAATTCGCCAGTATTAGTCGCTTCCTCAATCTGGACATTACCCTTAAATCTAACTCCCTTTACATACTGTTAACTGAATAATTCTGCCTTCTGTAATTCCTCACAGACACACTCCCCTTGTTCATTAATGGTCGCTGGAATGTCTTTCCCGGAACCTCTTTCTGCCTTAAAAGTACCAATACATACCCTTTCATATTTTCCTAAAATTCGTATAACTGCGAATTATGTTTGCCACCACGTTATTCTTAGCTGATTGTTTTGTAAAATCAATTTCCTAGGAATTTCCGTCAATCTCTCTTTTTTTTCACACCTATTCCTAAATCCATTTCTTTCTAACCTGCACCTTCTTCTTAATCTATTTGTCTGTTATAATAAACTGCGTCTTTCCCACTTCTTACCATTTTTAGAGGTACATACCTATTTTCGCACACCTCAACGACTGCTTTAAACCCATCCCATACCTAGGCTGTTTACATTCTTATTTATTACTCTCCACCGATCATAATAATTTCTTTCTAAATGCTTCCCAAAGCTCTCGTATCAACCATGTGGTATTGTCTAATGGTCCTAGTTTTACAACCTAATGCAGTTATTTTTAATTACGACAAAAACAGCTTTTTCTTTAGAGGTTATCTGTTTTTATCAGCAACCCGTCTAGATTTTTCCCTCTAGTTCGTTCCGTCATTTACTGATTCAGCTGTCCTTCCCAGATTAACTAATTTACCCTCTGCTGCTCATGATTTCTGTTATCTGCATTACCTTCACAGTTGGCATTTGGTAAATTGAAATCACCCGCTACAATAACATTCTCTTTTGTGTCGTTCCGCATATAGCTGACTATCTGACCAGATAATTCCGGGTCAGTGTCATCGTTTCCAGGTGTGTACGCCCCCAAAACATTAAGTTGCATATTATCTTTACAGATGAGCCTTATACCTGCGATTTCAGGATTTTCATCCTTAACTTTTCCCTAGTTATAAATTAATCTTTCACCAGTATGTATCCTCCCCCTCCTACCGTTCCCATCCTGTCTGTACGTGTGAAAATTCCCGCATCTATAGTCCGGCTCCATGGCTAAATGATTAGCGTGCTAGCCTTTGGTTACATGGGAACCGGGTTCGATTCCCGGCATAGTCAGGAATTTTAACCATAATTGATTAATTCCCCTGGCACAAGGGATGGGTGTATCTGTCTTCTTCATCATCATTTCGTCCTCATCACGACACGCAGGTCGTCTACGGGCGTCAAATCGAAAGACCTGCACCTGGCGAGCCGAACATGTCCTCGGACACTCCCGGCACTAAAAGCCATACGCCATTTCATTTTTTTCTACTCCTTTCTTGACAATATTTCTTCAGTTTAACATTAGCAAAGTTAAGTCATCCTAACTAGGCTTCCACCTCCCTTATATTCTCATCACCACTCCCTTTTATTTTTTCTATTTTTTTAATTTTTTTTACAGTTTGCTTTAACGTCGCACCGACACAGATAGTCTTATGGCGACGATGGGATAAGAAAGCCTAGGAGAGTGAATGAAGCGTCCGTGGCCTTAATTAAGGTACAATCCCGGATTTGCCTGGTGTTAAAATGGGAACCCTACCGAGCTCGATACGTGCAGTCGCTTAAGTGCGGCCAGTATCCAGCATTCGGGAGATAGTATGTTCGAACCCCACTGTCGGCAGCCCTGAAAATGGTATTCCGTGGTTTCCCATTTTCACACCAGGCAAATGCTGAGGCTGTACCTTAATTAAGGCCACAGCCGCTTCCTTCCAACTCCTAGGCCTTTCCTATCCCGTCGTCACCATAAGACCTATCTGTGTTGGTGCGACGTAAAGCAACTAGCAAAAAATGGGAAACAACGGGAAACCATCTTCAGGGCTGTCGACAGTGGGGTTCGAACCCACTTTTACCCGGATGCAAGCTCATAGCTAAGCCGCTGAGCCACTTGCTAGGTTCAACGCTCCCTAGTCCAGCCTTTTTCCCTGAATGTACCTCCCCATAACTCTTCTAAACAAAACCATTGCTGTTCATGTGAAGGCCATCTGAGAGGATATGCTTATCTCCTACCTACCCATTATGATCTAAATCAAGCATTTCGTGAGTGTTCCTTGCAAGAGTTAGATAGAAATAAATAATAGTATTTATTCATCATCATCATCATCATCATCATCTGTTTACCCTCCAGGTTCGGCTTTTCCCTCGGACTCGGCGAGGGATCCCACCTCTACCGCCTCAAGGGCAGTGTCCTGGAGCTTCAGACTTTTGGTCGGGGGATACAATTGGGGAGAATGACCAGTACCTCGCCCAGGCGGCCTCACCTGCTAAGCTGAACAGGGGCCTTGTGGAGGGATGGGAAGATTGGAAGGGATAGGCAAGGAGGAGGGAAGGAAGCGGCCGTGGCCTTAAGTTAGGTACCATCCCGTCATTTGCCTGGAGGAGAAGTGGGAAACCACGGAAAACCACTTCCAGGATGGCTGAGGTGGGAATCGAACCCACCTCTACTCAGTTGACCTCACGAGGCTGAGTGGGCCCCGTTCCAGCCCTCGTACCACTTTTCAAATTTCGTGGCAGAGCCGGGAATCGAACCCGGACCTCCGGGGGTGGCAGCTAATCACGCTAACCACTACACCACAGAGGCGGACAATAGTATTTATTACTTGATATAAATGAGGTCTTGAGATCCGCAAAGTATGCCTGTGTCAGCCTCTTGTGATAACGAGCCAGTTTAAGTGCATTACATTCAATTGGGCTCCGAAACTTTAGCGGATCGAATTTGTTGTCCTTGACGAGCCAAAAAGCGTCTGGAGTAAATCTGAGCAGTAACTCCATCCTCAGTCAACCCGAGAAGCTCATTTGGCCCCGTTTTCATAGTAAATTACAACTTAACTCAAACTTTCTTGGCATTCACAATGGTAATAAATTACTTCCACGATCCGTGAAGCCTACCGTCTCTTTCAGTGTCGTATTATCTCCTCGGTTTGGAAATAATTACACCAAGTACACTTAAAAGGTTGCTTGACGTTCACTGTGCCAGACTGATGGACTAGAAAACTAAACTAGGCTCTCGGGAATCCAGATTATGGACTTCCTTGTCTGGGAGTTTTTTGGTTTTTTGTTTTTTTTTTGCTAGTTGCTTTACGTCGCACCGACACAGATAGGTCTTATGGCGACGATGGGACAGGAAAGGGCTAGGAGTGGGAAGGAAGCGGCCGTGGCCTTAATTAAGGTACAGCGCCAGCATTTGCCTGGTGTGAAAATGGGAAACCACGGAAAACCATTTTCAGGGCTGCCGACAGTGGGGTTCGAACCTACTATCTCCCGAATACTGGATACTGGCCGCACTTAAGCGACTGCAGCTATCGAGCTAATTTTTTAATTATATTTATGCACATACGGCGTTTGCCTAGCCGAGTTGATTCACGTGGAAGGCTACAAAGGTTCGCTTCCCTGGCAGGAAGTCGGGTCATTTTGAAACGAGGCACATAGTCCTGATGTTCACTCGACCTACGCCAGAAATGATTAGATTAACTCCTGGAGAGAAAGGCGATCAGGCATAGGGTTGATCATTCAATCGTATTAGATACCGAGTTTGCGGATAATGAAATCATTTACGTCCCATTCTTCTTCCATGACCTGTAGGGATATTTTTTTTTTGCTAACTTTATACGTTTTGGAATCTTTTTTTTTTTGCTAGGGGCTTTACGTCGCGCCGACACAGATAGGTCTTATGGCGACGATGGGATAGGAAAGGCCTAGGAGTTGGAAGGAAGCGGCCGTGGCCTTAATTAAGGTACAGCCCCAGCATTTGCCTGGTGTGAAAATGGGAAACCACGGAAAACCATTTTCAGGGCTGCCGATAGTGGGATACGAACCCATTTTGGAATCTAGGTATTGTTTTAATATATATTTTGGGTACAGATCATATGTTGTTTATTTTGGAACGGAGATTTGATAAGAAAGCTAATAGAATAGAGAAGATAATTTGAGAAGTTTCTGCTAATTTAAAGAAAGTCTTCCCTCCGATCACTTCGACATCACCAGAATAACTTTACTGAAAATTAAAATAAGCCAAAAATCAGCTGGTAAACAAATGAAGTCGTATGCCGGGGTAAAGATGTTTTCTGATTATGTTTTTTGAATAAATAGTACCAATGCATGAATGAGTAACCGCCTGTGTGAATTTCTCCCTATGAACTGTGAAAAATCTATGGGTTTCAGGAAAGAAGTGTTGCATACTGATGTGAAAATCTCCTGGGGGACAAAATTTCGGCATCTCGGCGTTTCAGAAAAACGTAAAGGAAGGTGGTAGAACGTAAAACCAATAGCATTATTAACATATTTATTATTCTACATCAGAAAATTTTCCACTCGCCATTATTTCTAAAGACCGAGCTCGATAGCTGTAGTGGCTTAAGTGCGGCCAGTATCCAGTATTCGGGAGATAGTGGGTTCGAACCCCACTGTCGGCAGCCCTGAATATGGTTTTCCGTGGTTTTCCTTTTTCACTCCAGGCAAATGCTGGTACTATACGTTAATTAAGGGCACGGCCGCTTCCTTCCCACTCCTAGCCCGTTCCTGTCCCATCGTCGCTATAAGACCTATCTGTGTCGGTGCGACGTAAAACAACTTGCAAGAAAAGTCCTTTTATGTTTTGGTATTTTTACAAAATATTTGACACACATGGTCGCTGTAAGAAAAGCATTCCATAGTCACTTGTCACCCTTTCTGAATTTCCAGTACTCTTTTATTATTGTGGAGAATTCTTCGAGACGATCTAGTGTTAGGTATTCGAGACAGATGACCTAAAACACAAGACGGTGCTTCCTAAACAACACGTGAGAACTTTTAAATTTAGAGTATATCCCTGCATTTCACCTCAGGTGCTGTCCAGCTCCATGGCAAAATGGTCACCGTGCTAGCCTTTGGTCCAGAGGGTCCCGGGTTCTATTCCTGGTCGGGTCGGGGATTTTAACCTTCATTGGTTAATTCCGATGGCGCGGGCGCTGGGTGTGTGTGCTATCTTCATTAGAATTCATCTTAGATAGGACCCCATATTCTTAGACGCGCAAGTCGCCTATAAGACGTCAACTCGGAAGACCTGCACCAGGCCTCTCCGGAGGCCACACGCCACTATTATACCTCAGGTGCTCATCACCCTCAAAAGTTTCACGTGAGCCAAGGATCTTCATTCTTAAGCATTTCTCCCTCTTCCATTTGGATCCTCTCGATCTCACCGTGGTGAGTAAGGTTGCTATGTCCGGCCCGGCGGTGTATGGGACAACGCGTCCGCCTTGCACCCGGCGGCCCCGGTTTCGATTCCGGGCTGGGTCAGGGGTTTTTAATTGTAAATGATTAATATCCCTGGCCAGGGGACTGGGTGTTTGGTGTTTGTGCCGTCGTTAACGTTATTTCCTCACAGTCAACACTCTACACTTCCTCCATTCCAATTACAAGCAGGTTCATATCACATGGTGCAAGTAGGGGCAAAAGATCTCTATAGGTCGACGCCCCGAACAAGTATCATTTTTTAATAAAAAACTGCTTCTTGTTTAAGGGGAGGTAACAACTAGGTCATCGGCCCTTGTGAGTAAGTGCCGAGCATTCAGAAGCATATAAGGCTTCAGGACCAACTACTGTGATGTAGTGGCGATATTTGGACTGCCATGAGACTGATCTGGACTGATAAGTAGGTCCACAGAGGCGTAAAGCTGTTTCCATGCGTTCAGCGCGATATTTCAGGGCTTCTTCCTTTGAAGCATTAAGGGAAATGATCTCTCCAAGGTACATCAAATAAAAGTAACGTTTGATTTTTCCATATCTGGTACCGGTACCGATAAATACAGTGGTATTATGATGGTCAAATATGTTTACTTCAGTTTCTTGAAAAGAAATCTAGAGACCGACAGCTTCAGCTACTTCTTCCCCACTATCGGCAGCCTTGAAGATGGTTTTGCGTGGTTTTCCATTTTCACACATGGCAAATGCTGCGGCTGGACATTATTAAGGCCACGGCCGCTTCCTTCCCACTCCTAGCCCTTTCCTGTTCTATCGTCGCCCTCGTACCACTTTTCAAATTTCGTGGCAGAGATGGAATCGAACCCGGGCCTCCGGGGGGTGGCAGCTAATCATACTAACCACTACACCACAGAGGCTGACATATGTTTCCCAAAATCCTTAAATGTAACACCGACAATGATGACGTTCAGAATGGAAAGGAGGGATTTGTTATACCGGATGAATTAACTGCGTCTATTTTCCTTTAAAATACGCAACCTACTAGAAATGAAATGTCTCTTAGTCCTATCTTACCCGACATCTTGCATAAATAAGATGTACATATGGCCTGATATACGCTTCCCCGTGCAATGCAAAAACCGTCCAAGGGGAAGTATGTGACATGCATCTTAAAAGCACTGTACCCTTTTATGCAGCCCTGAGTTCACTTCACTCATCATTTTTAAGACATGTACTGTAAAAACTCTATCCACACTTACATCTATCGCTGGAGAACTGCGTATGTCATTTGTCCGAGCAGCCATTTCTCTTCAAGCCGGGCTGAGTGGCTCAGACAGTTGAGGCGCTGGCCGACTGACCCCAACTTGGCAGGTTCGATCCTGGGTCAGTCCGGTGGTAGTTCAAGGTGCTGTAAGATACTTTAATCAGTCAATACTGATCTTCATATAGGGCAGTCGCCCAGGTGGCAGATACGCTATCTGTTGTTTTCCTAGCCTTTTCTTAAATGATTTCAAAGAAATAGGAAATGTATTGAACATCCCCTTTGCTAAGTTATTCCAATCCCTAACCCCCCTTCCTATACAGGAATATTTGCCCCAATTTTGTCCCTTTGAATTCCAACTTAATCTCGATATTGTGATATTTCGTACTTTTAAATACCACTCAAAATTATTCGTCTCCTGGTCCCATTTCACGGCATCTCTCCACTAACGATTCGGAACATACCATTTAGTCGAGCAGCTCGTCTTCTTTTTCCCAAGTCTTCCCAGCCCAAACTTTGCAAACATTTGTGTAACGCTATTCTTTTGTCGGAAGTCACCCAGAACAATCGAGCTGCTTTTCTTTGGGTTTTTTCAGTTCTCGAATTAAGTAATCCTGGGGTTGCATACACTGCTACCATACTCTAGTTGGGGCCTTACCAGAGACTTGTATGACCTCTCATTTACATCCTTACTACAACCCCTAAACATCCCCAAAACCATGTGCAGAGATCTGTACCCTTTACTTACAATCCCATTTATGTGATTACCCCAATGGAGATCTTTCTTATATTAACACCTAGGTACTTTCAATGATATTCATAAGGAACTTTCACCCCATCAACGCGGTAATTAAAACTGAGAGGACTTATCCTATTTGTGAAACTCACAACCTGACTTTTAACCCCTTGTGTCCATCTCACAACATTATCGAAGTCATTTTCCAGTTGCTCACAATCTTGTAGCTTATTTATTACTCTATACAGAATAACATCATCTGCAAAAGCCTTACCACTGATTCCACTCCTTTACTCATATCATTTATATATATATAAGAAAACATAAAGGTCCGATAATACTGCCTTGAGGAATTCCCCTCTTAATTATTACAGGGTCAGGTAAAGCTTCACCTACTCTAATTCTCTGAGATCTATTTTCTAGAAATATAGCAACCCATTCAGTCACACTTTTGTCTAGTCCAATTGCACTCATTTTTGCCAGTAGTCTCCCATGATCCACCCTATCAAATGCTTTAGAAAGGTCAATCGCGATACAGTCCATTTGACCTCCAGAATCCAAGATATCTGCTATATCTTGCTGGAATCCTACAAGTTGAGCTTCAGTGGAATAACCTTTCCTAAAACCGAATTGCCTTCTATCGAACCGGTTATTAATTTCACAAACACGTCTAATATAATCAGAAAGAATGCCTTCCCAAAGCTTACATCCAACGCATGTCAAACTCACTAGCCTGAAATTTTCAACTTTTTGTCTATCACCCTTTCCTTTATACACAAGGGCTACTATAGCACCTCGCCATTCATTACGTATGTCTCCTTCATGCAAACAATAATCAAATAGATACTTCAGATATGGTACTATATCCCAGCCCATTGTCTTTAGTATATCCCCTGAAATCTTATCAATTCCAGCCGCTTTTATAGTTTTCAACTTTTGTATCTTATTGTAAATGCCATTGTTATCATATGTAAATTTTAATATTTCCTTAGTATTAGTCACCTCCTCTATCTGGACATTATCCATAACCAACAATCCTTACATACTGCGGACTGAATATTCTGCCTTTTGATGTCCTTCTTGGAACCTGTTTCTGCCTTAAAGAACCTATACATGCCCTTCCATTTTTCACTAAAATTTATATGACTGAAAATTATGCTTTCTATCACGTTATCCTTAGCTGACCTCCTTGCCAGATTCAATTTCTTAGTAAGTTCCTTCAATTTCTCCTTACTTCCACAGCCATTTCTAACTCTATTTCTTTCCAGCCTGCACCTCCTTCTTAGTCTCCTTATTTCTCTATTACAGTTAGGTGGGTCTTTATCATTCCTTAGCACCTTTAAAGGTACAAACCTGTTTTCACATTCCTCAACAATCGCTTCAAATCCCTCCCAGAGTCTGTTTACATTTTTATTTACCATTTTCCAGCAATCATATTTACTTATTAAAAACTCCCTCATGCCCGCTTTATCAGCCATATGGTACTGCTTAATATTCCTACTTTTATGACCTTCCTTTCCATATCATTTATTTTTAACTACGACAAAAACAGCTTCATGAAATGAAATGTCGTATGGCTTTTAGTGCCGGGATATCCCAGGACTGGTTCGGCTCGCCAGGTGCAGGTCTTTCTATTTGACACCTGTAGGTGACCTGTGCGTCGCGATGAGGAAGAAATGATGATGAAGATAACACATACACCCAGCCCCCGTGCCATTGGAATGAACCAATTAAGGTTAAAATCCCCGACCCGGCCGGGAATCGAACCCGGGACCCTCTGAACTGAAGGCCAGTACGCTGACAACAGCTTCATGATCACTAATAACATCTGTTACTTCTGTTTCTCTATAGAGCTCATCTGATTTTATCACCACCACGTCGAGGATATTTTTCCCTCTAGATGATTCCATTACTTTTTGAATTAGCTGTCCTTCCCATATTAGCTTATTTGCCATGTGTTGGTCATACTTCCCGTCGTTCGCATTACCTTCCCATTTGACATTTGGTAAATTCACTACCATTTGTTGGTCATACATTCCGTCGTTCGCATTACCTTCCCATTTGACATTTGGTAAATTCAGATCTCCCGCTACAATCACATTCCTTTCCATGTCGTTTCCCACATAGCTGGTTATCTTATCAAATAATTCTGAATCAGCGTCAGCGCTACCCTTTCTCGTTCTGTACACTCAAAGACATCAAGTTGCCTATTATCTTTTGAAATGAGCCTTACACCTAGAATTTCACGTTTGTCATCTAACTTTTCCTAGCTTTCAAATTCTTCTTTCACCAGAATGAATACTCCCCCTCCCACCATTCCTATTCTATCTCTACGATACACACTCCAGTTACGTGAGAAAATATCTGCATCCATTATATCATTTCTCAGCCATGATTAAACTCCTATTAAAATATCTGTTAAGTATATATGTTAATTTACTTAATTCAATTCCTTTCCTTACAATACTTCTACAGTTCTACACTAACATTTTTGTGTCATCCCTACTAGACGTCCAAATCCCTGTACTCTTATCACCGCTCCCTAGACCACACCGTTTCCCTTAATGTACCTCCATATTACACTTCCAAACAAATTTCCTAACTTATACGTACAACTGCGGTTTAAATGAAGGCCATCTGAGTGCCGATTCTTATCTGCTACCCACCCATTAGAATTTAGAAATCTCACTCCCAGCTTCCCACATACCCAATCCACGGTTTCATTTAAATCCCCAATCACCTTCCACTCAGTATCCCTCCTACACAGTATTCCACTGATAACAATATCCGCTTCTTTAAACACCCGTGCTGCATTTACCAGATCCCACACATCGCCAGCTATGTTGGTACTTATACCAGCATGCCTTACGTTGTTGTTACCAACGTGAAACACTACCACCTTCTCCTTTCCCTCCTCCTTCTCTTCTACCATCTTCAACATCTGCCTCAACCTAACTCCTGGATAACACACTGCACTGGTTCCCTTTCCTCCACACTTTCCCCACATGTCTAACAACGGAATCCCCCATGACCAGAGCCTCAACCCTGCCCAACTCATTTTATCCCCTCCCCTCTTTGTCAGCCCTATATTTCCTGACAGCTGCAGAAGCTACTTGCTCCTCCCTTTTCTCGTCCCCATGACCCTGTTCCACCTGTCTTTTCCTATCCTATCCTCTACATTTCCCTTTCCTATCTTTTCCCTTCGTCCTACTTCCACATATCTCAGCAACAGTTTCCTGTTCCTCATCTCCCCTCCGTTGTCCCATCTGCATTGACTCGTACCAATTACTCACAGTCACCTGTCCTGAATTCTGATTCTGAATAGAGCCCTTAGCCTGCAATCTTCTTCCCCTTTGAACATTAGACCACCTGTCTTCTACAATCCTCCCCTCTCCTTCCCATCCCTCTTTTACACTTACTGTACCCTGAACATTTTTTGAGGGAGACGTACCTTCTTTCCTGTCTTCCGAGAGAATCCTAATTATCTACCTCAAACTCTCCAACTCCTCCCTCATACTCCTCAATGCCTCGCCACACCCACAGTTCCTACACTTGAGCTTCTTAGCCATTCTTTAAGGAAAAATGAAAAGAAAAGGAAAAATAAAACAGCTTATATGTGCAAGAAAATGAAAGGAAAGATTTTCTATGATAGTACACGAAGATCACACGACAATAAGGTAATTAATACACTACTACACTACAATACTACTTGGTGGTACTCTATTTTTATCATACAACTCTCTAACAGGATAAAAACTGCCGTTAATTACTGAATACCGAAAGGAAAACACAAGAATTACACAATACAAAATTGCAGTTAAGCCTATCCTAATTACAACAACAGAATTCTAGTAAGAGAATTTCTACGGTTAACTCTACTATACTACACAAATATTTTACAATGATAGAATAATCACGCTGATTTCTAATAAGATATTACTCGTATACTACCGCACAGTACACTACAATAATTTTAAACTACGTTCAGACGGATTCTAATTACAATACAGTATGTTACTACTAAGCACAAACAGAAATGAAAATTGCAGGTTTGAAATTTGCAAGAACTACTCATGATTACCAACAACCTTATCTACACTGCAATTCTCAACTAGAATGTAGTTATATGATTTTTACCACTGGTGGATTACTATTATTTTCCCTACTACGAGGGACGGAGAATGAAAGTGTCCGTTGAAAATTAGAGGTTGTCCACAATAATTTCTGTCAAAACTACGCCAGGGACTTGAACTGCAATATTATTGGGATATAGGAATTTGATTATTAACTTTTACTCGATGAATAAACGAAGGTGCAAAGTAAAAAGTATGCAGGGAACTTAGAATACAAATTATCTGAATAAAATAATCAGCTGATTTTTGTACTTGTTTATACAACTACTATGTGCATGTACTCCTTGATCTCGTCGGAATGCAGCAACAATCGTCAACAATGCAAAGACTGTTGAGTACAGTAATTATCCGGTGAAATACCGTGTATTCTCTTTACCTTCCTTTTAAATCGAAATTTACAGGCGTGTCGTGTTATTTAATTTAATACATTATTACCTTCGTGATAGTTTGAACGCATATCTATACGAAATACCGGAAAAGTTGCGAACGTACAACTCCTTATGATCATCTCCCTTTGTAAGTATTATAGCAACGAATCTACAGATATTTAAAAAAAAATATTATTACCTAAAGTCGAAACAAGATAACCTAGCTAGTCTAAAACGTAATCTACTGAACACCAACTGAATTATCTGTTATAAAATTCTAAGAAATATCACTACTCCAAATTTCTACCAACAAGCACTAAACACCAATATATAAATACCACCAAATGGATCACACACAAAAAAATAAAACAATTTCAATAGGTTTTAACTACTTTATGACTACAATAATGCAAGAGCACTCTCAACACCCGACCATTCACAAGCGCATCCAACAATGCAAGTGTGATAACGATGCGTGCAAAGCGGAGTATAGAAGTTTGGTGAACCTTTTGCTGGCAGAAAAGTGGCTCGAAGCCTTTTTTTAAATGTATACGCAGACTAGCAAGATTCCCGTGCTTCGCTACGGTATTACTGAAATTAATAATTGAATGCTTTACATTTTATATATAATCCGCCAAAATTCGCGATTTGGCTCGTTTTCTGAGAGATTACGACAACGTTTCTCCCATTTTTCAATCTTTCTTTCCAGCAATCGATTTCGTACTTCCCGGGCTAGCTCCAAGTATTCCGCCCGGTCATTTGGGTCCCTAAACCTTTGCCATCTTTTCCTATAAGCCTTTTTTAATATGGATCAAATCCTTGAAGAGATCCGGTTGGTGTCGTCTTGGGTGCCTTGGCGGTACTAAACCCAGCGCCGGACTGCATTCGTAGTCATTACCCGTTCAGGACCCGTTTCCAGCGCGGTCTGCACATTTTGACGACGGTCCAGAACATTTTTATTATTGTTATTAGGGTGGGTGATATCAGTTGCATTTTGGTCATTATTATTATTATTATTATTATTATTATTATTATTATTATTATTATTATTATTATTAATGATGTACTGGATCCCGCAGCAAGATGCAAGACCGTTGCTTGGTGGTAAATTACATATTCTGCTATTGTCATTGCTGACAATCTGACCAGCACCATTGTCGCGCGAGGGTAAGTGCGCGGGATTTCTGACGATACGAATGATATACTTCCGTGCATTATTGACCTTATTATAGAGGTGAACAATTGCACGGTCTATATCATTCCTATCGTTTATTTCAAATGTGCATACATTTTTATTTGTATGCCAGGAGAATCTACTTTAATCTAACTTTAAGTTCTCGAAAGGAAAAGATGGCTCTTGAAAACGAACCCAGGAAAGTTCAAAAATGATCAATTTATTATCAGAATCAAGTAGTACATTATGAACTCCCTTTCACTCCCCCCCCCCCCCAAGATGATTCCCCCCTCCAAATGTGTTTTTCTTTCTTTTTAAAGGAGATCCAAATACCAATTTTCACGTCTGTAACAACGTTCGTTTTTGAGATAATAGTATCGTCATACAAATAATTCAACTAAGTTTTAATCACCCCCCTCCCCACCCTTTAAGTGGATATCCGAAAACAAAAAATACGTATTTCTTTATTTTTAAAGAAGATTCCAAATACCAAACTTCACGTCTGTAACATGTTCAGTTTTTGAGATATCAGTATCATAATTAAAAGAATTCAACCCCATTTTCAGTCACTTTTATCCCCCTCCCAAGTGGTTTTAACGAAAAGAAAAATATATGTTTCTTTATTTTTAATAGACATAACAAATACCATTTTTCACTTCCGTAACATGTTAAGTTTTTGAGATATACTGTAGATATGCTCATTTTAGAATTTCACCCCCTTTTTGGTTCCCCTTAAGTGGAGTTTCCGAAAACAAATCACCTATGTTTCTTTACTTTTACAGGAGATTCCAAATAGCAATTTTTACGTCTGTAACATTTTACGTTTCTGAGATATACTGTAGATATAGTCTTTCAAAAAATTCACCCCAATTTGTCAGTCCTGTTTAACCTGCATTAATTGGATTTCCCAGAAACAAAAAATTCGTTTTTCTTTATTTTAAAAGGAGATCCCAAATACCAATTTTCAGGTCTGTAATATCTTCAGGTTCTGAGATATAAGTATCCTCATTAAAGGCATTCAACCCATTTTTCGCCCTTTTTACCCCTCCTATTGGAATTTTCCGAAAACAAAAAATACGTGTTTCTTTATTTTTAATGGAGATTTTAAATACCAATTTTTACACCTGTAAACTTTTAAAGTTTTAAGATGTAGACACACTCATTTTAAAATTTCACGCCCCCTTTTCACCCCCTTAGCGACGGAATATCCAAAAATCCTCGCTTAGCGAGCACCTACATTGTAATATAAATGTATCCTCAAAATTTCATTTCTTTATGTCCAGTAGTTTTGGCTCGGTGATGATAAATCAGTTAGTCAGTCAGTCAGGACATGTTCTTTTACGTATATAGATTGAAGGGAGAGAACAAGTCAGTTCCTTCTCTTTGTATAGGAGGGGATTTATTGGCGACAACAGATATAGATAAAGCGAAAACATTTAATAAATACGTCAGCATGGTGTCGGTATATTTTCTTGCATGTAAGAATAATCTTGCGGGACAGAATTCGGCACCTCGACGACTCCAAAAACCGTAAGAGTTAGTAGGACGTAAAACTAATAACATTATTATTTTTTGTTGTTAACAATACCTATTTTTACGTTAGATTATAAACTGCGGGTTGCATGAAACCTAGTTGAGTTTGTAACGTGCTCCCCTACGTATTTATTACTTCAAGATTTCTACTTTATCATCTGTCAGCTTCTCCGGCCTGCTCTCACTGCTGCGTGTGCTTCGTCTGCTTACCAAGTCCGCTATGCACTCTGCTACTGCTCTCTTTCCGTCGTCGTCCACCCCCCTCTTCCGCTGCATGTGTACGTCACGCCTATTTCTCGTGCATTCTAGACTCCACTATCTTCCACTATAAATGCCTGCCCTGGCCTCGAACAGGCAGTCAGACTTCCAGTGACGAACTGCGTGGAGGGAGGCGTTCAGACTGGCATTACGGCTGGCCCGTATGCGATAATGCGATACTATATTCTAACTGCTACTGTACATCTGAACTTTCGACGTCTGGCTGGGTGAGCAAAAATTAATCGTATTGTGCTTTTCAACTCATAAGTAATAACTATTAATCTCTTCCATTATGCCCTTCAGGCATGATTCGCAGTATAACATTTTGTACCACAACTAATATTATCTACGAGTATGTTCACTCTGAACTTAATTTATAATTCTCAAACTGTTATTGCCACTAGACTTACTTCGTGTACAGACGCTTGAAGAGTTAATCATAATCAGTAATATCCTTGGTTATGGAAAGTGTATATGCCTAATTGTGTGCGTGGCTTAACTGCTTTCTGAAACTTAATGCAGGCTGAAAATTTTCCTCGCCCCTCACCTCGCCAGCCCTATGAGTTTTTCTCCCCTATTGCTCCATTTTTTTCTAGGAGACCCTGGTGGTTTTCTTATTGTATAGTGGCCTTCGTGTTTTTATATCTTTCTAAATGTAGTGCTGTTCTTTTCTTAAAATAGTGTTAGTCATATTGCAATCTAGTCATGATTTGCAGGATCTAACTTTTTACATTCGTCCTGCGTGTTAAATTTTGTAATTTTTTCGCTTCTCTTCCAGATTGGAACTATTCTATTTCGTATTTGTCCCTTTAAATGGTGTTAACAATTTTATCATATCGGTCTCAATTAAATCTCGTCACCTACTCTGTAAAAATCAATATATTAATAACACTAAAACTTGCTTACGTAACTATACTTTTAATTGGTATTTATATTATACAAGTGTTGTGCAAATCTAAGTGGTTGTAAGTTCCTGATTGTCCTTTTACCTTTCTCTTTTCCCTTGCCAATCTGCACTTACCACGTAAGACTTCTGGAAAGGTCTCAGCAAAACGCTTCGCGCAAAACTCTGCCTACTAGCTGCGATTTGGATTTTGAATCATAACTTACTTATTTTTCAAATGGATTAATTTATATGAGCATATTGTTAAATGCTGGGCACTCACAGTGTAAAAGTGTCCACGGTCCTTACTGTTTACATTGGAAACTGCAGTTGTTTGTCCATTTCGCCTTCGACAACTACACTAGACAGACTGGTGTCTCAATTTTACAGTCTTCAGTTATCTGAGTACATAACTGTGAGAAAGTGTGGAATTATGGCTTCTTCCCAAGTCGTTACAAAGAACACGCGTAAACGAGCGCTTTTAGATGTTTTACTAGTCAGACCGGTTGACATAGTTATATCATGTAACGTAATTCAGGGGATTAGTGACTACAGTGCAGTGGTACTCGATCTCTCTTGGGAAACTTGTAATACGAGGCATGTGGGAATTTCTAAGACAATTTGGCGCTATGCGAGGGGAGATCAGTAGGTTTTCAAAACTATTCGAGGCTATGCTACACTAATTGGTTAAAGGAGGGCAAAGGGATGGACGATATTTGGGAGAGCTTCAAAACCATTTTAAATACTGTCTGAATAAATTCGTTCCCAAAAGGATAATTAGGAAAAATACAGATCCGCCGTACTACACCGCGACTTAAACGTAAGACTAGGAGAACTTTCAACAGAAGAAATAATAACGATGCGTGCAAAGTGGAATATAGAAGTTTGGTGAAGCTTTTGCTAGCAGAAAAGAAAGTGGCTGGAACCCTTTCTTTAAAACATATACGAAGATTGAAGGGAGAGAACAAGTCAGCTCCTTCTCTTTGTACAGGATGGGATTTATTGGCGACAACAGTTATATATAAAGCGGAAGCATTTAATAAGCACTACGGAAAGGTTTTTACTTCGGCGGCACATTTGTTCAGGGACAATTTTCCGAAAACTAATAATGATTTCCAAATTAAAGCTTCATTATTGCGTAAATGTATTTCTAAACTCAGAAGAAGTAAATCTTGTGGGCCAGGTTCTGTTTCCGGAGTGGCACTAAACTCGGAGGTGAAGCGATCCTACCATATTTAAGAAGAATCTTGAATGTATCACTGAACAATGCGAAGGTTCCAGAAGATTGGAAATCGGCCATTGTAGTTCCTATGACAGGGGGATGACAAGAGCGACTTGAATAACCACAGACCGGTAAGTTTGACGTCAATCGTACGCAAACAAATGGAGCAGTTAATAGTAGATTATTTGAGGTTAAAATGGGACTCTTCTGCAATGATATTTAAGGGGCAGCATGGTTGTAGGGAAGGTTTCTCCTGCGAAAATCAGCTCTGTTCCGTATGTCAAGATATATCGGATAAGCTCGAGAGTGGGTCAACGATTGACGCAATAGTAATAGATTTTGCTAAGGCACTCGATCTTGTGCCACATGACATCCTCCTTAACAAGTTAGCGCGTACGGGTGTTGACATCAGAGTTGTGAAATGGATACGAAAACTCCTCAATGGAAGAACTCAGAGGGTGCGCGTAGGAGAAACGCTATTTTCTCCAATAAGTGTTACGTATGGTGTGGCTCAGGGTAGCGTTATAGGCCAATTCTTTTCATAAATGATATGCTTGATTCGATAAAATCGGAATTGCACCTCTTTGCCGATGATTGGGTCATATACCGGGAGATAAAAACAGAGGAGGACGAACTATTGCTTCACCAGGATTCAGATACAATTGAAAAATGGGTGCGTGAAAGTCTAATGAAAATCCACAGCGGAAAAAGCAAGAAACTGTGTTTCAGTAAAAAGAAAACGACAGGAAAGAGGGGTTACGAAATTGGAGGGGAAAGTGTTGTTGATGTAGATAGTTGTATGTACTTGGGTGTTTATATTAGAAAAGACTTAAACTGGTCAGAGCAAGTGGAAAATGTGGTTAAGAAATCCTGGGGATCGTTACATTTTATTCTGCGGAATCTCAAGAAAGGTAATTCTGGTGCCAAAAGTAAAGCTTGCTTGGTATGTCCGATTCTTCAATATGGATCTGAGTGCTGGGATCCGCACAGGGTGAGTTTAGTAAATTCCCTAGAAAAAGTTCAAAGAATAGCGATGCGTTTCGTAACCGGGAATAGGAGGAATACCATTAATTGGGAAAGTCTTGAATATAGAAAAACTAGAGCTCGCCGGTGTGGTTATTATAAGAGCTATACGGAAACGGCTATCTGGGGCAGTAATGGGAATAGGTTGGAACCTCATCGAGAAATGATCATAAGCATAAAAATAGGGCCAGGAACCAGTATAGGGATGTGGGCAAGTTTTCCTTCCTAAACAGGACCATAAGGGATTCGAATAAATTACCTGCAGCAGTCTTTGATCGATTACCTTCCGGTATCAAGTCATTTCAGAAGACCATTAGTGCCAGCGTAAAGTGAAAAGTAAAATTTGTAAATTACGGGCACTGAATTTGTGATTTTCTGCTTGGTTTAGATTGTGAAACTAGTAATTTCTGTGGTATGCTCTTTCCAGGGAATTGCTTGTTGTACTCATGTTGTTGTAGTTGTTGTTGTTGTTTTTGTTGGGTAATTACCAATAATTTTTACTTTACTTTCACCTACTTTCAACCTATGGTATTGTAAGCTATAGTGTTAAGCACTGGGAAATAGTGTGAATTTGTATACGATGATGCTGGATTTAGAAAGTTGAACTAGTAGTATTTCTGGTAACATTTTCTTTCCATGGAATTGCTTGTTGTACTCCTATTGTTGTTGTTGTTGTGGTGGTGGTGGTGGTGGTTGGGTAATTATGTTTTTACCTTACTTTATTATAACTTGTAATGTTAAGCTAGTATAAGCTCAACCTATAGTTTTGTAAGCCATAGTGTTAAGTACTGGAAATAATTAAGTTATGTAAGAAACTATATAATTATGATGCTGGATTTAGAATGTTAAACTAGTAGTATTGGTTGTAATATTTTCTTTCCATGAAATTGCTTGTTCTACTCTTGTTGATTGTTTGTTGTTGTTGTTGTTGTTGTTGTTGTTGTTGGGTAATTATGTTTACTTTATTATTACACTACTGTAAGTGACCATTGCCACCGGCATATTTCCCATTTGCAATGTATTTATTAATAATAATAATAATAATAATAATAATAATAATAATAATAATAATAATAATAATAAAAGAAATAGGTGCGACTGATTCACCTGGTAAAGAAAAGAGGATTCACTGCAGAAATACTGTACGCTGTGCGTTTTCTCACTTCAATACATGTGTTGTTGTTGTTTCTGTTGCTGTTGCTATTGCTGTTACTAGAGAGTTCTCAAATTATCGGATAATGCAATGTGTGTAACTGTTTCGGACTTAGAACAGATACAAGATCACTGAACTTGAAATAAGGAGCTATTCCAGCATTTCATCGCAAGAAACATGTAAATAATAACAGCAACAGCCAAAGTCAGTGTCAGTCGTCGAGTCAAAATCTGCGGGCGATGTGGTTAGACTACACTGACAAGTTGAAAATGGTGTACTGTAAAGGCAGTGCTTGATGGGTGAATAAGTCTTACATTTTGGCCACAAACAAAGAGACCCCTTGGTTACTCAAACACAGGATGAAAGACCGGATCACATTTCTTCCTACTATTGTGCTCCACGTCCGTTTCACGTCTGTAACATGTTAAGTTTTTGACATATACTGTAGATATACCGGTACTCATTTAAAAAATTCACATGCTTTTCAATTCTCTTCACCCCATAAAGGGATATTCCGAAAACTAAAATGTACGTGCTTCTTTATTTTTAAAGGAGATTCCAAATACCAGTTTTCACGTCTGTGACATCTTCAGTTTTAAAATATGAGTATCCTCATAAAAAGAATTCAACTTCTTCTTCACTTCTTTCAACCCCTCTGCCCTCTTACGTGGATTTCCAATTTTCACGTCTGCAACATGTTAAGTTTAATTTCCGTAGGTATTCTCATTTAAAAAATTCACCCCCTTTTCCAATTCCCCTTAAGTGGATTTTCTGAAAATAAATTATCTATATTTCTTTACTTTTAAATGAGATCCCAAATACCAGATTTCATGCCTGTACCAATTTACGTTTCTGAAATATACTATAGATATAGTCTTTTTTTAAATTCACCCCCTTTTATCACTCCTATTCACCCCCCATTAATTGGATTTTCCAAAAACCAAAATATACGTGTTCCTTTATTTTCAACGGAGATTCCAAATGCCAATTTTCATGTCTGCAACATCTTCAGTTTTTGAGATATAATTATACTCATAAAAGGTATTCGACCCATTTTTCATTTTTCTTCACCCCTCTTAAGGGGATTTTCCAAAAACAAGAAAAATACGTATATCTTTATTTTTAAAGGAGATTCTAAATACCAATTTTACGTCTGTAAACGTTTAAGTTTTGAGGTATAGATATGCTCAATTAATCAAATCGCCACACCGCTCCCCCCCCCCCCTTCCGCTATTCACTTCCTTAGCGATAGCATATCCAAAATTCCTCCCTTAGTGAGCACCTACACTGTAATATAAATGTGTTCCCAAAATTTCATTTCATTATGTCCAGTAGTTTTGGCTCGGCGATGATGAATCAGTCAGTCAGTCAGTCAGTCAGTCAGTAAGGACATGTTATCTATATATAAAACTAGCAAGATACCCGTGCTTCTCTACGGTTTTAAAATGAACGTTATTATCCAAAGTTTTACATTTTGGAGAGTTCACAGTCAGCTGAGCCTGTAAAATACGCCCTCAGTTTGTACGTCAAACGGTTTTGTAGGAATGATTACTCGTTTTCTGATCCAACACTCATATGAGCCCCATAGGCTACGGAAAAATTTGAATGTTTTAAACCCTATCTTATTTAACTTCTAGGACGTAAAAGTGACCAACCTGTGACAGTTTGAATTTGTACGTCGGACAGTAACGGAGGAATGAATACTTTCTTAAGGGTTGATTTTTTAAAATATGTATTAACAACCAGGATGTGGAAGACCACCCTTAAAAAATTAAGTTCGTTCCTGAAACCGTTTCGGAAGAATGATACTGATGTTGTATTTTTGAGAGTCAACCACCATCTAAATCTCTTAGGGGAGAAATATTTTTAAGTATGGTATGCAATATGTTACACCTAGGACATAAGAGAAGACCTTTCTCGCAAAATTACAACTTTGTACGTTAAACGGTTTAGGAGGGATGAATAATTCCGTTTACGGAGCTAAGCTCATTTTAGGGATGGAACGTTTAAAAACATTTCCTATTTCACACTTAGGATATAAAATATATATCGTTATTTGCAATTTTGTCTTCGTACGTTGAACCGTTTCGGAGGAAGGAATAACTATATTTGTTTTCGGATGTTAACCCCCATTAACTCTCTGAGGGGTTACATTTGTTTCAAACCTTCTGTTATTTAAAACCTAGGATATCATTTGAAATTTTAACTTCGTAATTCACACGGTTATCATACAAATGCATATTTTGTCGTCATTCCTCACCCCCAGTCAAAACCTCTTAGGGGTGTATTGTTTTAAGTCCACTTCTTATTTGTGTCCTCAAAAAATCAACACCTTTTACACCCTCCTTAAGTTGATTCCACACACCCCACCCCCCACAAAATACGTTTTTCTTTATTGTTAAAGATGATTCCAAATACCAAATTTCACCTCCGTAACTTCCTTCGTTTTTCTAACATAACTATCCTCAAACAAAGAATTCAATCATTTATCAATTCATTTAACCCCCACCCCCCACCCCACTTAATTGGATTTTCCGAAAACAAAATAATACCTCTTTCCTTACTTTTAAAGTAGATTCCAAATACAAATCTTCCTGTCTGTAACATCTTCAGTTTTTGAGATATAAGCATCCTCATGAAAAGAATTTAACCCCTTTTTCGGTTTTTTTACACCCCTCCCCTTAAAATGTGTTCCGAAAAAATACATGTTACTGTATTCTTAAGAGTTTGTAGGTGCCAATTTTCACGTCCTTAATATGGTAAGTTTTTGAGATAGACTGCAGATATGCTCATTTTAGAAATCTACCCTTTTAACACTTCAAATTTAGTGGATTTTCAGAAAACAAATTATGCATGTTCCTTTACTTTTACAGGAGATTCCAGATACCAATTTTCACTCTGTAACATCTTCATTATTTGATATATAAGTATCCCCATGAAAAGATTTTAACCCCTCCTTCAGTCCTTTTTAAAACCCGTGTTTGTGGTTGAACAGAGCGCCACTTACTGAGGTAGCCTATCTCGGGAGTGGTCGGGCACTTTCGCTTGCAATCGTAAGAGCGAGGCATTTATAAACAAGCAGCATGGTGGCCTGAAAGGAACTATGGTGAAATGTGTTGCGCGGATAAACTTAGTGAATATCAAATCCATCGCGTGTGCGACATATTAAACGGATGTATCATAATGTAGATATGATGTTAATAAAGTAGTATATGTGCAATTAAATACCTTTCATCTTTCTACATGTATGAACCAGCACGTGGTTCCTAGCAACACGTGTTCTCAGGGACCTGTCCGAACGAGGTCGGAACAACCCTCTTCTGTAAATTTTCGGGGGGAAAATGCGTGTTTCATTATTTTTAAAGGAGATTTCAAATACCAGTTTGCACGATTGTATCATCTTCAGTTTTGGATATATCCCTTTAGTTTCTGAAAACAAAAAAATACGTGTTACTTTAACTTAAAAAAATAAAATTACGAATTTTCACGTCTGTAGTACGTTAAGTTTTTGAGATATACTTTAGATATGCTCATTTTAAAAACTCACCCTCTTTAACATTTGCCCTTAAAGTAGATTATGCATGTTCCTTTACTTTTACAAGAGATTCCAAATACCAGTTTTCACGTCTGTAACATGTTACATTTTTAGATATACTGTATATATACTCATTTTAAAAATGTACCCCCTTTGTCGATCCTGTTTACCACCCTTAAGTAGTCTTTCCAAAAATAAAAATATGTGTTCCTTTATTTTTAAAGGACATTTCAAATACCAATTTTCACGTCTGTGCCATCTTCAGTTTTTGTGATACAAGTGTCCTCATGAAATGTATACACCCCATTTTTCACCCCCTTAAGAGGATTTTCCGAAAACAAAAAAAATATATCTTGTTTCCTTATTTTAAAAATTTCATGTCCTTAACCGGTTAAGTTTTTGAGATATAGATACATACACCCATTTTAAAATTCACCCCCCTTTTCACTCCCTTAGCGACGGAATATCCAAAAATCCTCCCTTACTGAGCACCCATATTGTTATATAAATGTATTCCCAAAATTTAATTTCTTTATGTACAGTAGTTTTGGCTCGGCGATGATGAATCAGTCAGTCAGTCACTCAGGACATGTTATTTTATATATAGATTTGCTGTTCATTAATTAGCTGATGCTGTAGTCCAGGGGTTAGTATAGAAGTTTCCCGCCCTGCTCTCCACAGTTCGTTCTCTGCCTTTGCCCCCGAATCCGAACTTACAACTGGTTTGAGGATATGTTACCAGGTGTGTCTGGCTGTAGGGCCCTGTGATTCCATCCCGTGGTATTTCAGGAGTTCAAATGCGCCAACCTCCTGTCGGCAGATTTATTGGCATGCGAAAAGACACACTGCTGGCTAGAATTCCGTCTCCTCGGCAGGTCCCGAGATCTGAAGACTGTAAAAGTATATAGTGGGGCGTAAAACTAAGAGCGTTTTATTATTCTTGTACCAGGGGTACACCTTCACCGGCTAGTTAAACTGCGCGCCTTCTCTAGGGCCATCTATGCCAACGGGCATGATCTTTTAAACTCCCAAAAGCGTTCTTCTTCGACTGTTAGATGGCTCTACCATCGATTTGGTGGCGCACTCTTATGACAAGACACAAACTACTTAACAGAGAAATGTTTATTTCGGGAGTTGGTAAACCTTATTTTGTGGATTGTTTTTTAATGTACCGAAGTTGTCAATACTTCAGCTGTTTCTTCCTCTATAGTAATCTACCTGTCATATGCTTATAAATATGTTCTCTAGTCAATCAAACCCAGGGGTGTGCATGGGTATTCAGCCAATCAGCATATTGTAGTTCAATTTAATCTGGAACTTTCCAATATGGAACTATATAAGCAGGGCACTTTAGGACCGTCTGGTCTTAATTGCTCCAGTTTTTGAGAGTGCGACTTGACGGAGGCCAGAGGGGGCTAGGGAGGCCTGTTTTAAGAAGATCCGGCGATACAAGGTAATGGCAGAATTTACCAAAATATTGGAGAGTGCCTACGGGTAGTATGTGGGAAAGGTTTCAGCCGTCTCTTAATGTAATTTTGTATTTTGGTGGTTTAAATGTTTAAATGTAGGAACTTCTGCGAAATCTTTGAACTCTAATTCTATTCCCTGCTGGAAAATATCGCATACTGAGAATTATAAGGCCACATCTCAAAAAAAAATTTTTTTCGTTTTATTCAAGTAATATTATCATCTACTCGTGCTCTATTTAGTGTAACATGGCCATACATATATTTTAATTTCTTTCCACCTGAGGGCAGATAATTCCTTATAACATTTTGGTTTCTTAATCTTAGTGGTGAGAACAATACAGCCACATTTTGACATATGGCTGTATTATACTTGCATTCCATACCAATTCACTGTTGTGCAGGTACGCATCTTAAGTTGTGGCCTTATTACACGCACCTTTCTGAGTGGAGGGCTCTTGTTGCTACAATGTAAATCCAGTTTCCTTATTGTCATTAATAATGTACTTATTATTTACATTGAATTGGAGGGAATTCCTTAGTGACTATAGTAGAGAAACTTCTGTGCGTTGTGTTCATCAGTTTTGCCTTATTCTGTGATTTTGGATGTATCAAAATGGACATGAACAATACAGGATCATCCCGAATAAGGAAAATGATGATGATGGTGCTCCATCCTGCCACAAATTGTGATTCAGAGGTAAGCAGCCACCTGTAAATATGATTAAAATTATATCTGGGATTTATCATAGCTGTAACTGGAAGTATATGGGTTTAAGTTGATCGTTTATTTTAATATATTTAGTGTACTACTGGAAGCAGTAACTTTGTACCCTGTTGCTGTTTTTCATACTCGTACATTTCTTAAATATTCATGAAATGATGAGGGAACGGAGAGCGTACCTAAGGCTGATTAATTTGTTATAGATTGTTGAACACCAACATGGAATTGAACTTGATGAGATGCGAAGTATCCCTGTAGCACCTACAAAGGACCAAAGCGACTTCGATATTTTAAAACCAGATAGAGGCAGTGATGATTTACAGGCAAGTTGAATTCAGAAATCTAATATCCATTGGATAAATCGCCTGGGTAGTAATATCTGTGTAAAATATAATAATGTTAGTTTTATGTTTTGTTGCTTGTAGATAAATGCCGGTGAAGAAAAGGTTTACACTGATCTTATGCCTGTGAAAGCAGCTCATCTCCCTCAGAGTATCAGATTACCACTTGCAACATGCACTAACTGTGAAGGGACGAGTGGAGCTTTGTGCAATACAAGCACAATGGCCTCAGAGGTACATTATTATAAATAACATGCTATAAGTAGTTCTTTCAAATTAAGTCATAACAAGCAAACGAAATACAGAGGGTCTAATTTTTCTCTTTTGCAGACCAGTTCACAAGAAAAGAATGTCGATCGAGGGAAGCAGAGTGGGGCGCTGGAAGAGTTTGTTTGTGATAGTGATATCTCAGAATTAGTACATTTTGAAAAGCGTGATGTGCCTGAAATAGAAACAAATGAGGATTCTACCGAGAGTGAACATGCAACACTTCGAGTAGAAAGTGAAGTAGCTGATAGATCGCAGAGCAAGAAAAGGAAACGTCAGCCAGAGTTATGGAAAGCGAACATAAAGAAATCAAGAGTAAATTTAGGTCAGACATACCTCACTGTAACCAATAAAGAAATAGTTGCGAAGTCAGTTAGAGGTGTTTGTGGGAAAAAGTGCCGTCTTCAATGTCCCACCAAAATTACAGAGGAAAGACAAGCAGAAATCAATAAATCCTACTGGCAATTAGGAGATCATGGCCTGCAGCGTAATTTTGTGGTCAGTCACTCCCAAAAAGTGCAACCAAGGTACAGATACTCAAAAGAAGGCAGCCAGAGGGGATGTAATATTGCGTACTACTTCCTTGTAGATGGAAATAAAATAAGGGTCTGTAAGCAGTTTTTTTATGAAAACTCTTGATGTAGGAGATAAGTTCATAAGGAACTGCTGGAATAAAGTTGACGAACATGGAGTTTTAGAGAAGGAGAAACGCGGAAAACACACAAAGCATAATGTTGATGAGGCGTTGAAGGAACAGGCTAGAAACCATATACGCTCGTTCCCCAGAACAGAGTCTCATTATCTTCGAGCTCAAACAAGTAAAGGGTATCTAGATGGGAGCTTAACAGTTGCTGAGATGTACCGACTGTATCTGGAAAATCAAACCAAAAGCCGACTTCCTTCAGTGAAGCTCAGTTTATATAGGGAAATTTTCAATACAGACTTCAATCTTTCTTTTTTTGTGCCAAAGAAAGATCAGTGTGCGCTCTGTGAAAGTTACAAAAATGCCAGTGATGATGAAAAGGAACAGAAACGAGCAATGTATGAAGATCATTGCAGAAACAAACTTCTAAGTAGAGAAGAGAAATCCAAAGATAGTGTTCTTGCTAAGGAAGGGTCATTGACTGTATCATGCTTTGATTTACAGGCAGTCCTTCAAGCACCATGTGGTGATATTTCAGTTTTGTACTATAAGAGAAGGTTGAATTGTTATAATTTTACTGTTTATGATATCGGAAAGAAGGAAGGGTACTGTTTATTTTGGAACGAATCCATAGCTAATCGTGGAGTCAATGAAATTGGAACTTGTGTTTTGACTTTTCTAGAAGAACATTGCCAGAATCAACGTGTTGTATTTTATTCAGATAATGCTGGTGGACAAAATAAGAATAAATTTATAGCATCTTTGTACCTCTTTGCTGTACAGACACTTAGTATTCCACAAATTACCCATAAATATTTGATAGCTGGACATACACAGAACGAAGGAGATAGTATGCATTCTACAATCGAGAAGCAGAAAGCAAGGAGTTTGAAATCAGGCCCAATTTATACATCAACGCAGTGGGTGCCTCTGATACAGTTAGCTAAGAAAGAAGGAAAGCCCTACGTTGTAAGAGAGCTTGCGACGGAGGACATTAAAGATTTTAAACAACTGGCGAAGAATATGGGTAAGAATTTCACAGTCAACGAAGATGGCCAGAAAGTGAACTGGAATTCCTTCAAAATCATCGAAACAAGAAAGGATTCTCCCAACGTTCTGTTCTACAAAACAGACTATGAAGACCAGGACTTTAAAACAATACACGTAAGAGGAAAACTGCGAGGACGTCCAAGTTTACCACTTCTGGAACAGGCTTATTCATGTCCACCCAAAATATCTTTGAGCAAGCTTAAGGACCTCCTTGACTTGTGTTCAGCTGGTGTCATTCCTAGAGCTCATCACCAGTTCTTTAAAAGCCTACAAGCTCATGATCAAAATGAAGAGGACAGACAAGCGGACCTTACGAAAGCCGATTACCAATGTGAGGAGCTGTAGAATTATTTGATAAAATTAATGTACTTTGAATATAATAAAATTGGTTTTGGTTAAGTTATTGTGTAGTAAATGTTGCAGAATAAAGTGTGTTTGTGATCATTATGCAAGTTGGTATTCATACTTTCCATTACAATTTCGAAGTAATGTTAGTAAATCTTCTACCTTGCTGGTATTATAAGGCCACAAGTACAAATTTTATTAATATAAATCAGATTATCTCGCATACAATTGCATAAATCAAAGCGTATGTAGACCAAAGTAAAAAGTGTATATACCGAAGTAATTGTAGTAAACAGTTACTTTGATTTATGAATAATCTGATTTTATATACAAGATGCAAACTTTCAAATCTCTCTCCTGTGAAATTTACCTTTTTTGAGTTGTGGCCGTGTTATTCTCAGTGTGCGATATGTAATGTAAGGGAACGCGAGTGGTGACCCTCAGTCGTCTCCCCTTCAACTTTTGAACTGGGTGAGTAAAGTTTTCTACTTCTAAACTTTGAAAATATAGTATCTGATTTAAATGTTCCTCCTTTAGTCACCCTTTTTAGTATAAGATTAGCCTCTGTGTCATTGAGCCTTAAGCCCACTTAGGTTCTTGTTCCTCCAGAAATTTCTATAAAGAATGCTGGTGTTTCGCCTCCTTGCATTTTGTTGTTGGCCTGTTATATGCACCTTTCCTTTTTATTCCTAAGGCCTGGTAGTATTTGTAATTATGCCCCTGTTTTTTTCTATAGGGTGACTGTGTTTTAATTTTGTTTCCCTTTCGGGACTGGAATTGAACTTATTGTCGAGCACTGCAGTTGATAAGCCACCATGGGGCAACATTGTAGGAACACTTTGAAGTGGGGTCACTCGACGGGTTGCCTAGTGTAATTTAAGTGTGTCAAAAGAAACTGATTGCCTGTTCGATGCTACACTCTTGTATTTTGGAGCTGAGACTCCTATGAAGTGTACCTGGTAAGACCAAACCTTGCTCTTTCACAATATTGTATCTGTCCGGAGCAATTATTCTATTTCATATGTAATTTAACGACTGGGTGCTTATACCAAGTTATTTTGTACCTGATTTAGGACTTTTAGGTCCAAGGCATTGTTAGAGCTGATGAGCTCGTTGTTAACCTTTTCAATTGGATGCCGTTATGCATCACTAGACCAAGCGCCAAAAGTTGGTTGCGAGATAATCGCGTTTAAATTTGGTTCTATGTGTAAATTCGAGCGAACATAATTTTGCTAAATATGGTATTACTGGTGTTGTAGGTTTATGGATTGTACCTTCTCACCAAATTTCAACATTTTTATACTCGCACTACATAGATTTTCTTGAAGAAATTGCGCTTAGTCTACTGATGCAATTTAAGGTTTTTCTCAAGTGCGAATAATGTATCACGATGCTACACCAATAACCCCTAACTGTTGAGTATCTACTGAGTAAAACTTCAAAAAAATAACGTGGCGGTAGCCATGATTAAAAACTGAATCCCCTACTGTCTGAAAAGGCCCGCTAAGTGCTTGATCCACCATGAGCCGCGCCACAACTCCGGTACATTATTCAAGATTTAGATGGAGAAATTCTAGAAGGGAAGCTATTCTCTAAAGTCGTTGCTATAACGACTTACTGATTTGAGGAATTTCAACTTATCTGAGTCAAATAAAAATGGTAAGACATGAGCCATTGTAGTCTATACAATTTTTGAATGGATTATCCTTCACGATAGGCCTATTATATTCTGAGAGTACAGTATTGACGTGATATTTTTAAGCCTATGGGTAAGTTTTGTTTTGCTGGAGACAGACAATGTGATTAAAGATATTTTCTCCCATAAATACACACAAATTACTGGACAGGTAATACGATTGTTGCTCTCAGTTCATTCAGTCTCGAAATCAGGATCTCCATTAAATCCATCTACGTCATCCACGATGTCAGACACTGCTTGAAGATTCTGGTAAAATTGTTTGGCATCTGCAGGTATTAGGTGCATCAGCGAACCAAAGTCTCTTAGTTTGGCTTCAGAGGTAGGTTTTCCTTTTGGCCACAGAGGTATTAATGCCTGGTGAAAGGGAACTCTACTTTCCCGCGGTCGTCCCTGTCTTGACTTATTTAGATTTACTTCCTGAGATTCACCATCAAATTCTAGAGAATGATTCTCAGACGCAACCTTCTTAGCAAGCTGCATTAGTAGCATTGTCCTTCTCCTTACTTTTGGAAGTACTTGATACATCGCTGAATTTCGTCACTTGATAAACCACTCAATGTATCACCACGTAAAAATGTCAGCACTACCGAAAACGCGGGCTCCCTCGCTGTCATCCGCGCGCAATGTGAGGAATGTGGCGCTTGGTCTAATGATGCAAACTGGAACGTCGCATAGTCTACTGATGCAATTTACATTTTTACTGATTCCCGCTTTGTCGCTTAGGTTTTCTGTTTACTAACAACTAACGGCCTCTTGTAATGCAGTGGGGAATTTTTTATAAATAGTTCAAGCCTTCCTCTACAAGATGGCGCTAAAATCTCAATTTTCGTCAAATGGCGTTTAGTCTACTGATGCATAACGGCATCCAATTGTTCTTTGTTTTTTTACTACATTTTCTATCTCTCAATTTTTAAAATGGAAAGAAATAAAATTTCCAAATTTGTTATACTAAGAGTTGCTCTAAGTATCCCCTGTCCAGCCATTCAACCCAGAAGCTTCCTATTCCTCTGTAAGCCATGGAAACCCCTGAACAATTATCATTATTATTATTATTATTATTATTATTATTATTATTATTATTATTATTATTAAGATATTTCCACTTCCGGGGGTGCATATGGCCCTGAGGTTCACTCAGCCTACACCAAAAATGAGTACCAGGTTAATTCCTGGGGGATAAGGCGGCCGGGCATAGAGCTAACCACTCTACCCCGTCACGAGTCAAAGTTACGAATAGTGGAAGCCTTTACCTTCCACCAATCCAAGGGTCTTCATGGCCTGTACGGAGATGCTATAATCTATTAGTTTCATGGTCCGTATTGATAGTTCAAGTACAAGTATGAAGGATGAGTTCTCCACCTAATCAATACTTTATTTTACTAGTGTCAATATTATTTACACTGACTGACAGAGCAAATGCAACACCAAGAAGGAGTGGTCAGAACTTTATGCCAATTTCAGGGTAGACTGACGTCACTGAGGTATGCTCATGATGTGAAATGCGCCGCTGTGCTGCGCACGTAGCGAACGATAAATGGGACACGGCGTTGGCGAATGGCCCACTTCGTACCGTGATTTCTCAGCCGACAGTCATTGTAGAACGTGTTGTCGTGTGCCACAGGACACGTGTATACCTAAGAATGCCAGGCCGCCGTTAACGGAGGCATTTCCAGCAGACAGACGACTTTACGAGGGGTATGGTGATCGGGCTGAGAAGGGCAGGTTGGTCGCTTCGTCAAATCGCAGCCGATACCCATAGGGATGTGTCCACGGTGCAGCGCCTGTGGCGAAGATGGTTGGCGCAGGGACATGTGGCACGTGCGAGGGGTCCAGGCGCAGCCCGACTGACGTCAGCACGCGAGGATCGGCGCATCCACCGCCAAGCGGCGGCAGCCCCGCACGCCACGTCAACCGCCATTCTTCAGCATGTGCAAGACACCCTGGCTGTTCCAATATCGACCAGAACAATTTCCCGTCGATTGGTTGAAGGAGGCCTGCACTCCCGGCCGGCGTCCGCTCAGAAGACTACCATTGACTCCACAGCATAGACGTGCACGCCTGGCATGGTGCCGGGCTAGAGCGACTTGGATGAGGGAATGGCGGAACGTCGTGTTCTCCGATGAGTCACGCTTCTGTTCTGTCAGTGATAGTCACCGCAGACGAGTGTGGCGTCGGCGTGGAGAAAGGTCAAATCCGGCAGTAACTGTGGAGCGCCCTACCGCTAGACAACGCGGCATCATGGTTTGGGGCGCTATTGCGTATGATTCCACGTCACCTCCAGTGCGTATTCAAGGCACATTAAATGCCCACCGCTACGTGCAGCATGTGCTGGGGCCGGTGGCACTCCCGTGCCTTCAGGGGCTGCCCAATGCTCTGTTTCAGCAGGATAATGCCCGCCCACACACTGCTCGCATCTCCCAACAGGCTCTACGAGGTGTACAGATGCTTCCGTGGCCAGCGTACTCTCCGGATCTCTCACCAATCGAACACGTGTGGGATCTCATTGGACGCCGTTTGCAAACTCTGCCCCAGCCTCGTACGGACGACCAACTGTGGCAAATGGTTGACAGAGAATGGAGAACCATCCCTCAGGACACCATCCGCACTCTTATTGACTCTGTACCTCGACGTGTTTCTGCGTGCATCGCCGCTCGCGGTGGTCCTACATCCTACTGAGTCGATGCCGTGCGCATTGTGTAACCTGCATATCGGTTTGAAATAAACATCAATTATTCGTCCGTGCCGTCTCTGTTTTTTCCCCAACTTTCATCCCTTTGGAACCACTCCTTCTTGGTGTTGCATTTGCTCTGTCAGTCAGTGTACATAAAAAGACAGTACCGGTTTCGACCTGTAAACAGGTCATCTTCAGCTGCTAGTGAACCTACATAATAGGGACTGTACAGAATAAATACTACTAAAATTAAAATTAAACTACGATGCCATTAAATAAACATGAATGCCACTATTCTAAAATTACTTAATGTTAAGATGTATACATATGGTACAGTTTGGGGGATAAGGAGCTATTTTCAAAAGTTACATTACTGAAGTTGGAGTTGGATACAGTTCTTAGAGTTTATCAAGAATCACTGACATTCAGGTGTCAAGTTGTCTGTGTTAAATGCCACTATTATGTCCAACGACTTATGAGATGTTTAAAGTGCATTGTTGTGCCGAAAATATGCGGGGGCGCCGTGTTCCTTAGAATAAGAGGTTCAGCAGCCAGTTCACGGACACAGCTTATACTCAGTCTATATCACTGCTGAAAAATATGTTAGTGAGTGCCACTATTCTAAAAAGTACTTAACATTAAGATATATACATATGGTACAGTTTTCCAATTTCAACCTCAGCAAATAGAATTTTTGTAATATGTAGTAACCATCGGGCCAGTGTAAAACCCTTCAACCCCAAAACTGTATATATCTTAACAGTGGCATTCATGTTTATTTAATGGCATCCTAGTTTAATTTTAATGTTAGTAGTATTTATTCTGTACAGTCGCTATTAAGTAGGTTCTCTAGCAGCTGAAGATGACCTGTTTACAGGCCGAAACCGGTACTGTCTTTTTATGTAAATAATATTGACACTATGTAAAGTGATTAATTAGGTGCAGAACTCATCCTTCATACTTGTACTGTACGGAGATGACTTTGCTTTTATTATTATTATTATTATTATTATTATTATTATTATTATTATTATTATTATTATTATTATTATTATTATTATTACTGGATACCGCAGTCTCCCGGGTCATTAACCAGACACCAATTGCATGAATGATAGGTGGCTACTTCGCAGTAGGACTCAAGCTCCTAAATTGAGCAGTAGGAAATTATTTATTTATTTATTTATTTATTTATTTATTTATTTATTTATTTATTTATTTATTTATTTATTTATTTATTTATTTATTTATTGAACCGTGTAAAATATTGTACCGGGCGAGTTGACCGTGCGGTTAGGGGCGCTCAGCTGGGAACTTGCATCCGGGAGATAGTGTGTTCGAATCCCACTGTCGGCATCCCTGACGATGGCTTTCCGTGGCTTCCCATTTTCACACCAGGAAAATTCTGGGGCTGTACCTTAATTAAGGCCACGGCCGCTTCCTTCCCACTCCTAGCCCGTCGCCGCCATAAGACCTGTATGTATCGGTGTGACGTAAAACCACTAGCAAATATATATATTTATATTGTAAATAATATATATATATTTAAATAATGTCTAGCTCTAAGCTTGGCGTAGGAATCATTAAATTATTTTTGACCAGGCCTTTCGTGTTTCTGTTGTCAGAGTTGTTTAGTAAGTACTACAACATCCGGTTCAACGATCAGCGTACTGGCCTTCGGTTCATAGAGCTGCGGGTTCGATTCCCGGCCGGGCCGAGAAATTTAGAGCATTTGGTTAATTCCCGTAGCTTGGGGGGTGCGTGTTTGTGATCTTCTTAATACACATCTCCATTTACCCTGGCAACCACCACAGAAACACGCGATAGTGAATTCATCATTCAACATAGAGTTGGCTTCAAATCTGGACTTAATGCACATTAGCGCCGACACTAAATAATTCGGGAAAAGGCCAGACAAGAAGAAAACTAAGTACAACATTTCATCACTTATTACCTAGACTTCAAATTATGTTTTCCAAAATTTCACATCGTGAACACAGCCTCAGAGTATTCTGTGGTATTATTAGGTTCATATATTATAGCAAGATGTTATTTTAACATTGTAATGTCAAGAGTTCCCACGAAATCATCCAAGTAACTATCTATATTTCACTTTCTTACCTAACGCTCATTTCTTAATAATTAATTATTTTAATTCAACGAAACGTGCATAATTGCCTCAATAAATGGAGACGTAAAGTAGAAAGTCAACAATTAAATAATTTGCTCACATTTACCACCAACGTGAAATTGGAATGAGCACATCTACTTTAAAGACTAACTATAGAGCTATTCCCTTGCGTCGTTACTAGCTTTCCTTTTGCTCAAACATGTGCAAATTTTAGAATAATTATTAAGCATGTTATTTGATATGTGTAATCAGGGATTGCTATATTCTTCTGAGGTTTCTGTCTAATGATCGCTGGATTAGTGATTCTATCACAGAGTTCCTACAATAAGAAAGGCAAAAATATCTAATAATTGAATCGACGCCATAGAAATTAGAGCACACAGATAAGTGTACCTGGAAAACATGAAATGAAATTCGGGAGTGCATTTTGACGTAGTACTGAAGAGCGTGGGAATAAAATGGTTGTGCCACAGTGATGTATTAAAAATTCCTTATATGCAGAAATTCACAGGAATATTGGATAGTTCTCATTTATTCCTGAGAAGTCTGCAAGTACAGGAAAGTGATTCCTTTTCGTAATGACTGAAATTCACTATTTTTCCTGATAAACGTAACAGAATACGTATTAAACTAGTTTCTTATATTCGTTACCACTGATTATGCAGAAATGATGTGTAAATATTGGCGTATGTCTTGGTTATTTTAAATATATCTCGTAAAATTTCCCAGCATTCCTTATTTTCTGAATTTTATACTACCAGTTCTATAATATAGGAACAAATCACAAGGTAGAAAGCCTGAAATAATATTCTGGACAATAATTTGAGAAATTGTTTTTAAATACATTAATAATTTCTATGCAAGACAGTATACCATTTCATCTATGATTTTTTACTTATAAATACATAATTTGTAGCTGAATGACAAAATAGTTCAGAAATAACTATCCTCAGATCGTGTCGACTACTGACACAATTTGAGAGATATTGAAATTCACTTCATTCCACTATGTTTCGGCCACCAAGTTATTGTTTATTATCTTTTCAGTACTATAACCATTCATACTGAAAATTTTGAAAATAAGATCATTGCCAATTCTTGTTTTTTTTTGTTTCCAACCATCCCATTTCAGTAAACGCACTACAGATTCCCCCAGAGTCTTTTGGTCCAAAGCAGTGTTCCAATCTTAGAAACCCTGGAGTTGATAACTTCCCTTCAACGTTATTTATGATCTTTTCTTTGAAGTGATTGCACTCGCATAGAGGTAATGTGGGTGGACCAGGTCACGTGACGCGTAACCGGCCGTCACATGTAGACATTGCTTGCTATCAAGTGTTTCAACTCAATTGGCAAAGTTATTTAACATTGGGCATGTCCCTGACAGCTAACAACACGAGCACAAGATGAAGTCCATATGAGATTGTAACACTCGGCGTGACCCTACTCTACCAACGGGAACTTTTATAAAATCCTCCTTCATAAGAAATTAAATATCTCAAGACTGCCTCATAAATTACGTTACGGTAATAAAATAAAAATCTGATATTTCTCCATACAAGCAAATTATACTTTTGCAAGTCATTCTGAATAACTACAAAGGTAATTAAAAATTATCTTGTAAAGTCAATGACTAGAATGTAAGTAAAAATTATTCATGAAATTCATGTTTATACTATAAGGTAAAGGTTCAGAGGAATCTATACGGTATATCCTCCACGTTTGAGAAAAGTTTCAGATTCAGAATATATTCAACAACGTCTGTTTAACTGAGGGGAGTATTCAATTGAACCAGATCAGTAACTCAGGCCACTACTAGGAACACAGTGTCAAAATACAGGTGAAACATTAGACACCGTAAATACTATAATAAAGTTGATCCGATCCGCACTAGAAGATAACTTTTGTTTGCTATTCTCATATACAACAGAGATTAAAACTAATATGGGAAAATTACATATTTCTACCGTCCGAAAGTAGTGTAAGTATCCCTATCTTTCCACATACTTTCCGAAGGACAAAATTAAAACTTTCACTATTCAATTCTGTTTCAGTGCTCTTAGTCATTATACTGAAAATTGCGAGATTGTAATGATGATGTAGAACGCAGACGGTGATATTGTTTACTTTTAGCTCTCATGATTACTCAGTGCTGAAAAATTACAATAATCAAAATTCGTTAATGAAAGACAAGGAGATGTACTCACGGGAATTCTGGAGTATGACGTGAGTGATATCCACGGCGTGCTGTTTGAAGACTCGCGTTCTGCTGTTGGTCCATTGCTTCCTGGTCTCTTGGCGTTTGTCTTGGTAGCTTGATCCTTCTCCTCCAGCTCTTGACGTAATTTAGGATTGAAAAATTCCACATTGGCTTCAGATCCCAGAGGATTCACTGTGTTATCTTCCAGAATCGAAGAAGGACTCCGTTTCTTTCGGCGAAGAAGGCGCCAACGTTGTGAGGTATTCCTCTGCGATTGCATAGCTTTAATGGCAGTGGAACACTTATACTCCACGTGGTCGATATATGTGTACAAGTAGTAGGATGTCACCAGCTCCATCGCGAGAAGCAGGAGAAGACACGTGTATACCACGCTCATGTGTGAAAGGAAAGACACTTGGGAATTGGGATTTAAAGTAGTGAAGCTCGTATTCATCGCTTTTTTCTTGGTTCCGTCAGGGACGTCGGCCGCCATGGTGGAAGGCTCGTCCGCGCCTTACGCGCACAGTTCATCAGCAAATGACACGACTATCTCGCGGCCCGCTTCGACTCGCGACCACGAGGAAACTGAGAATTGAGCGACGCCCGCCCGCGCTGCAAACACACCGCCGACCACCGCGGCGCATGCGTGCCCACTACCGTGCGGTAGCGACGTTCAATCCAATATTATTGTGCATCAAATAACTAATTCCATCCAGACTGTCTCGTCTGATGCCAGGGAAAGTGATAATCCAAACAAACCTGGAGGTAAGTTGCCGAACCAATTTGGCAAAAGTCTGAAACAATGAAAAACTAAACACTAAAGCATAGTAGCAATTACTGTTATTGTATCCATCCATTACATAGCAACCTCAAATTTGAGAGTGCTGCTAGGAAGAGGCGTGTTGAAATGAAATGGCGTATGGCTTTTAGTGCCGGGAGTGTCCGAGGACATGTTCGGCTCGTCAGGTGCAGGTCTTTTGATTTGACTCCCGTAGGCTACCTGCGCGTCATGATGAGGATGAAATGATGATGAAGTCGACACATACACCCAGCCCCCGTACCAGCGAAATTAACCAATTACGGTTAAAATTCCCGACCCTGCCGGGAATCGAACCCGGGAACCCTGTGACCAAAGACCAGCATGCTAACCATTTAGCCATGGAGCCGGACAGCAAACGTGGTTTTTTTTTTTTTTTTTTTTTTTTTTTTTTTTTTTTTTTTTTTGCTATTGGGTTTACGTCGCACCGACACAGCTAGGTCTTACGGCGACGATGGGACAGGAAAGGGCTAGGACTGGGGAGGAAGCGACCGTGGCCTTAATTAAGGTACAGCCCCAGCATTTGCCTGGTGTGAAAATGGGAAACCACGGAAAACCATCTTCAGGGCTGCCGACAGTGGGGTTCGAACCTACTGTCTCCCGAATACTGGATACTGACCGCACTTAAGCGACTGCAGCTATCGAGCTCGGTAGCAAACGTGTTAATGAGCAGTGATGCGAAGTGACGTATATACAGATAAACATATCCCTGAAAGGTAAGTAAGTAAGTAAGTAAGTAAGTAAGTAAGTAATTCGTCTTTATTCGTGGCGAAGTTAGGGCTCAAGGCCCTCTCTTACAGTTAACCGCATCATTTAAAACAATTAACATACATTTATTTTTAAATACAACAAATTTTTTAAATAATATAGTACTAATACCAAATATGAAGATAGTATTAAAAGAAATAATTATAGAATGTACAACATGACAATATAAATTAACATACCGAGCTCGATAGCTGCAGTCGCTTAAGTGCGGTCAGTATCCAGTATTCGGGAGATAGTAGGTTCGAACCCCACTGTCGGCAGCCCTGAAAATTGTTTTCCGTGGTTTCCCATTTTCACACCAGGCAAATGCTGGGGCTGTACCTTAATTAAGGCCACGGCCGCTTCCTTCCCACTCCTAGCCCTTCCCTGTCCCATCGTCGCCATAAGACCTATCTGTGTCGGTGCGACGTAAAGCAACTAGCAAAAAAAAAAAAAATAACATGATAATAATTTTGAAACTAACACTCGTAATAGTAAAAGAAGGAAACACAGTAAAAACCTGTAACTAGCAAATACATTTCTAATTTTTATGAAAATAAGCTCATTCACACTACGCACATCGAACAAGTCAGCTAGAGGTATTCAACAAGTGATTGTCCGACTCGTTGGCTGAATGGTCAGCGTACTGGCCTTCGGTTCAGAGGGTCCCGGGTTCGATTCCCAGCCGGGTCGGGGATTTTAACCTTCATTGGTTAATTCCAATGGCCCGGGGGCTGGGTGTTTGTGCTGTCCCCAACATTCCTGCAACTCACACACCACACATAACACTATCCTCCACCACAATAACACGCAGTTACCTACACATGGCAGATGCCGCCCACCCTCATCGGAGGGTCTGCCTTACAAGGGCTGCACTCGGCTAGAAATAGCCACACTAAATTAAATTAACAAGTGATTTCGGCAATCGATCTTAACTCTCCAACTAGAACGTAAATCCCTAACGGTAGCAGAGAGGGTATTCAACGCCCTAGCGGCAGTGACTACAAAGGAGCGGTTGTGAGTCCTGGATTGACTGAGAGATATTGTTAAACAGGAGCAAGATCGTGCATCGTGGTTATGATAGGAGGAGAGGTACACATGAGTTTAGAACTCCATGCAGAAGGGACAACATGTGGAGACTGCGACGCTCATGAACACGAAGCCATGACAACTCCCTATAATAAGGTGAAATGTGAGAATCATATCGCAGCTTAAATATAAATCGAATACAGGTATTTTTACTCCGTTCGAGCATCCTGTTACTGTCTTGAGTTATGTCCGTAAGTACAGTGTCGCAGTAGTCTAGAACTGGTAAGATTAGGGATTTTACCAGTTGTATTTTAAGATGTTTTGGAAACATAGTAGAGTAGCGTTTGAGAGGAAAATGGGATTTCTGCACTTTGTCACTTGTTCAGTCCAATTTAGTGCCTCAGTCATTATAACACCTACGTTTCTTACTGACGTACAATACGGCACGACAGTATTATTTAAAATAATTGGGGGTACATGTCAACTTTTTAACAAGTTAAGGTTTCTTTTGGTACCAAATATAATATTCTGAGTTTTGTTGGGATTCATTAACAAGCTGTTATTTTTGGCATAGTCATTCAGTCGTCGTAAGTCAAATTTTACTCTGTCAATGGCTACATCTATGTCTTGTGGATATGAGCGATAATAAATCTGAAGATCATCTGCATGGACATGGTACTTGCCATATTTCAACGCATCCCCTATGTCGTTCACACTAACAAGAAGTAAAAGTGAGCCCAAAACCGACCCCTGCGGGAAACCTATTGACTTGTTATGCCATCCTGAGTACATTGTTCCCACTGATACTCGTTCCCGACGGTCAGTAAGGTAGGAGCTAAAAAATTTAACAGATGTCTCCTTAAAGTTGTAACTACGGTGTTTTAGCAGTAGTAACCCAGGGCTAACTGTGTCAAAGGCGTTGCTTAGGTAGCCATGAATGCATATTTCTACCCGAATGAGTTAGTTCTACTACTGAACTAGAAAGCTTCAGCACCGAGCTCGATAGCTGCAGTCGCTTAAATGCGGCCAGTATCCAGTATTCGGGAGATAGTAGGTTCGAACCCAACTGTCGGCAGCCCTGAAAATGGTTTTCCGTGGTTTCCCATTTTCACAATAGGCAAATGCTGGGGCTGTACCTTAATTAGGGCCACGGCCGCTTCCTTCCTACTCCTCGCCCTTTCCTATCCCATCGTCGCCATAAGACTTATCTGTGTCGGTGCGACGTAAAGCAACTAGCAAAAAAAAAAAAAAAAGAAAGAAAGCTTCAGGCTTCGGAGATGTAAGTTTCAGATCCCCGCGCGATCGATATCCATCCTAATGCACGTTTTGTGCCACTCTCTCATTGTAAATTCTGGATAATACAATTTTAAAGCTTTCAGATTGTCGAATTATAATACATATGACACTATAATTAGTGGGTTTTTTTTGCTAGCGGCTTTACGTCGCACCGACACAGATAGGTCTTATGGCGACGATGGGATAGGAAAGGCATAGGAGTTGGAAGGAAGCGGCCGTGGCGTTAATTAAGGTACAGCCTGGTGTGAAAATGGGAAACCACGGAAAACCATTTTCAAGGCTGCCGATAGTGGGATTCGAACCTACTATCTCCCGGATGCAAGCTCACAGCCGCGCGCCTCTACGCGCACGGCCAACTCGCCCGATAATTAGTGTTTCAACAGTCCGACAAGCTTTAAAGTTGTATTAACAGTGTCGACACTGAAGAAGTATGACTTCCTTCTTAGCAACAACAAAATTCTGGATAATCGTTTTTCATAAATATCTTCGTACCTATACTACCATATTTAGTGACACGTACAGCAAACATGCACAATGCTAATGGCCAATTATGTCTGTACATATACCGGTACTACAAGAATAGCTGTGTTGATAAATCCGGTAAAGAAAACTACAGTGACTATGCGGTGAAGTTAAGCAGCAGACTTGGTACCAAGCTACTCCTACTATGAAGTTACACGATGAGCATTATCATGGAGGGAACGAGCATCTGACTGTAATCAGCCAACATAGTGGGGAGTGGCTGAATATTTCACCTCTGATAGAAGATGCCAAGAAATCTTATTTAAGAGAGACAGTTCTATTGTACAGACTGAAGAATGGCAAAAGAGAAACAAAGAAAGCAAGCACAAAGTCAACTTCTAGTATTATGGTTGTATTGTTGTTGCCGTTGTTTTCATTGAGGTAAATGTGTGCTAATTGCATGTGAACTTGCTTAGATTACAATAGATGAAATGTTCCTTCCTCTGCTGCTGGAGTTCCGCAGCTGTAGGCTGAGAGCATTCATCTATTGATTCATCCATTCTTTCATTCATGCATTCATGCATCCATTCAATAATGAAAACTCTCTCCCCAGTTGGTAGTTATCCGTGACTTGGAGAGAGACTTTTTTACATGCATGCATGAATTAAGTTCATTCATTCATGAATTCAACCATTCATTCATTCATTCACTCATTCATTCATTCATTCATTCATCTAGTCTTCATCCACAAGGAATATTCTCACCCTATTTGCTGGAGTTTCGTACATATAGGCTGAGAGCATTCAATTCATTCATACAATCACTCGTTTAATAATGAATGCTCTCTCTCCACAGTTGGTAGATATCCGTGACTGGGAAAGAGGAGTGTTCATCCACTCGTGCATGCATCCAATCAGGCAATTCTTTCTTTTTTCATTCATTCATTCATTCATTCATTCATTCATTCATTCATTCATTCATTCATTCATTCATTCATTCATTTATAATGTCAATTATAAGCTAAGGAAAACTCTGTCAAGACGCGTGACATAAGTAAATACTTGCAATAATACAATTAATGGGGGTAAGATCCAGTGGTTTTCAAAGTGTGGTGGGCGTACCACTAGGAGTACGCGAGGTCGTCTCAAGGGGTAAGTAAAATTGTCGTAGCTTCTGTTTTCAGTGAGTAGTCCAGCAAAGAGTCAAGTCTGCTCATTTTCAATCAAAACTTATTTTTAATTGTGCTTTGTCTACCACTACACTCAGTCCCCTTTCCAAGCTATTCATTCTAACATATGTCAGTTGTACCTCTCATTGACTAAGTACGTAAAAATGCCTACTTATATTGCATTACTCTTGTTTTATTTTCTGTTTCGAAATCCATTAATTCACTTCATTTTTATAGTAGCAGTGTATGTAGTACAATAGTAATTGTTTTTATTAAAAATACTGGAATTTATATCGTTGCTAGGTAATGAAAACCTCGTAATTCCACTCACGAGAAAAACACGTTTTTCCATCTGTCCTGTTAAGGCTTGCCGCGTTGCCTGAGAAGGGAACAGAAGAATAGAATGGTAGAATAATTGGGCTATCGTTAAGCAATGAAAATGCCAGGAACAGTTCCCTGGCCATTGCTGACCGCTGAGTTTTGGACTTCTGTAGGGGTTACGAAGTTTCTTTTGCCCAGTGAGAGTTATGTATGTTACGGGGATACCGTGGTTTACAGAAGTGAAAGAAGGTGAATGGGTGGATATAAGACACTCAGAAGATTAATTTAAAACTTTAAAATTCGAGTTATATTTCTTTCTCTTTCCTTTTTCTTTTCAGATTTTAAACATCTACACTTTGCTGAGCAAATAACAACAGATCAGAAATGGGGAGAGCTCGTAATCTTGTGTGACAAAATTAGAAAAACCAACAAAAATTTACAACATGAGCTTGAAGCTCCCAATTTCAAACTTTACATGAGCACAACTGCTTCCTTTTAATCAATAGTCAAGGAGACGGATCTCCCAATTGCTTTTACACCATTAGTAAGAGCATACTCGCTCCAAAAATATATCTGGGAGCCTAATCTCCAAACATTATACCATTCCAGCCTTCCAAAGGCACCATTCAGCCTTTACATCAATACCTTTACAATGACTAAGAAGAGCGTCCCTGATCTATGAATTTACACTTAAAAATCTGTTTACGAAAATTCACATATTCGAGGCCTATCAAATGCACAGCCAATATTTAACAAAATTAAACTGTATTCACTGCCGTAGCTGCTCAACAGCCTGATACCTTTAACATGAAATAAATTGAGTTAAACAGGGGTAACAAGTGCTCATTCTACCAGGCCTATGGTTAAATTACTGGCCCACAAACCAAAATGGTAAGGCGGCGAACTCTGGCACTCCTAGAAATTTACATTATATGCATAAAACCCTATTTGGGCTTATGGCCCGACGTTACAGAGGCTAAGGTGACGGAGGTGACTAGATGGAGAAAAAAGTTTAAGTTACAGAATTTACAAGGCAGAAAAGGTTACAAATCAGATTTTAATCAGGATCTGCCATTACCTTGAACTGGTGGACCTCTCGAAGATCGACGAGGCGCCGCCGCCTCCTTTATAAACACATTCCAGACTGTAGCGATTACTAAGACAACCTGGCCCGGTAATGTGCGAGCATTTATAGCCGAGGGTAAAGTTCCAGAAAACTTGAAGGCTTGAATGTTGGATGCGCTTGAGAACGGTTGGCTGTTGAGAGAGCTCTTACATTATTGAAGTGATAAAGTAGTTAAAACCTATCGAAATAGCTTAATTGTGTGTATTTGCGATTCATTTAGTGCTATTTATATAGTGGTGTTTAGTGCTTGTTGGTAGAAATTTAAATTATTAAATTTAAATTATTTAAATTTTATAACAAGTAATTCAGTTGGTCTTCAGTAAATTACGTTTTCTAGGTAAACTAGGCTAGCTAGGTGTACATTGTTTCGAATTTAGGTTTAGGAAATACTTTAGGTAGTAATATTAACTTTAAAATATTTGTAAATATCTGCAGGTTCGTTGGTGTAATATTTACAAAGGCAGATTATCATAAGGAATAGTTTCGTAACTTACGCCGAAACTTCTCGGGTATTTCGTATAGGTATCCGTTCAAACTATCGCGAAGGTAATAATTTACTACAATAAAAAACACGATACGCCTGTGAACTTCCATTTAAAAAGAAGTTAAACAGATTACACGGTAATAGTTAACAGTCGTTGTATTGTTATTGATTATTGTCGCTTTTCATATTCAATTATTGCATTGTTGGCTAAGTCCTGAACAAAGGGTGTACAAAATAGTGTAGTCAAGTAAATATAAATATAAAGCAGCTGATCTTGTATTCCAATCATTTGTAGTTCTGAGTAGGTAGTTAAAGTATCCGTAATTTATATTTCGCTCCCTCGATCTTTCAGTATTTATGAGCGGTTAGCTAATAATAATAAAGTTAAAATATCCCAGTAATTGCAATTCAAGTCCCTGGAGTAGTAGGATTAGTTTTGACAGAAATATTTTTGAGAAATTATTGTAAACAACCTCGTATTTATCAGAAGGCCTAATTAAGTACACTTTTATTCTCCGTCCCGTGGAGTAGGGAAAATAATAGTAATCCACCAGCTGTAATAATCACATAACCACATTTCAGTGGAGAATTTTAGTGAAGATAAGGTATATTAGACAGTATCTTGCCTGTTATATTCGTGTTTTTCCTTGTGTACGGCAATCCTTTCGATACTTAAGCATTTAACCAAACGTAAGGTTTCATTTCTATTAGAGCATAGTAGGATAAAGTAATACTAAAGAAATAATCTTCTGTCTACGCGTTTGACTTTGTTGGTGATCATTGAGTACGGTAGTTCTTGCGAATTTCAAACTTTAGACCTAATTGCAATTTTTATTTCTATTTGTGCTTAATAATAACCTACTGTAATTAAGATACATCTGAACGTAGCTTAAAAACTGTTGTAGTGTATTGTAGTGACTTATTAGAAATTAGAGTGCTTATTCTATTATTTTGAGTAGTCTTGCGAATTTCAAACTTTAATTGTAATTTCCATTTCAGTTTGTGCTTAGTAATAACCTGTTGTATTATAATTAGTATACATCTGAAAATAGTTTAAAATCATTGTAGTGTATTAGAGTAGGTATCTTATTATACATTAGTGTGTTTAATCTATTACTGTGAAATATTTGTGCAGTATAGTATCTGTAGTATCTATAGTATCTGTTGTATCTGTATTAACTCTCTTACTAGAATTCTGTTGCAGTAATTATGGTAGACTTAACTGCAGTTTAGAATTGTGTAGACCTAATTCTTGTGTATTACTTTCGGTATTCAGTAATTAACAGCAATTTTCATTCTGTTAGGGTGTTGTAGAAAAAAATTCGTACAACTAAGTAGTATTGTAGTGTAGTGGTAGCTTGTATTAATTACCTTGTTGTTGTGTGATCTTTGTGAACTATCCTAGAAAATATTTCATTCCTTTCATTTTATAGGCAATATTTCTTTACTTTCACATTTATTTGCACAGAATAAGTTATTATATGTTTCCTTTTCTTCCCATTATTCCGTAAATAATAGCTACGCAGTTCAAAAGTAGGAACTGTGGGTGTGGTCAGGAATTAAGGAGTGTGAGGGAGGAGTTGGAGAGTTTGAGGGAGATAATTAGGATTCTCTCAGAAGACAGGAAGGAAAGTAGGCCTCCTTCAAGTAATGTACAGGATACAGTAGGTGTAAAGGAGGGATGGGAAGGAAATGGGGGAATTGTAGAAGATAGGTGGTCTAATGTTTTAAGGGGAAGGAGATTGCAGGCTAAGGGCTCTGTTCAGGATAGAAAATTCAGGACAGGTGTCTGTGAGAAATCGGTACGAGTCACTGCAGGTAGAACAACCGACGGAAGATGAGGAACAGGGAACTGTTGCTGATATGTGTGGAAGTAGGAGGAAGGGAAAAGGTAGGAAAAGGAAATGTAGTGTAGTGGAAAGGAAAAGACAGGTGGAACAGGATCATGGAAGGGGGAAAAAGGAGGAGGAAGTAGCTTCTGCAGCAGTGAGATAAGATAGGCCTGACAGGGAGGGGAGGGGTTCAAATGTGGTGGGTAGTGTTGAGGCTCCGGTCATGAGGGATTCCATCGTTAGACATGTGGAGAAAGTTTGTGGAGGAAAGGGAACTAGGGTAGAGTGTTATCCAGGAATCAGGTTGAGGCAGATGATGTGGAAAGTAGAAGAGAAGGAAGAGGGAAAGGAGAAGGTGGTAGTGTTTCACGTTGGTACTAACAACGTAAAGCAAGCAGGTATTAGTAAGGTACCAACATAGTTGGGGATGTGTGGGATCTGGTAAATGCAGAACGGATGAAGTTTAATGAAGCGGAGATTGTTATCAGTGGAATACTGTGTAAGAGGGATACTGACAGGAAGGTGATTGGGGATTGAAATGAGACTATGGAGTGGGTATGTGGGAAACTGGGAGTGAGATTTCTAGATCCTAATGGGTGGGTAGGAGCCAGGGATCTGCGCTCAGATGGCCTTCACTTAAACCACAGCGGTATATACAGTATAAGTTAGGAAACTTGTTTAGAAGGGTTATAGGCAGGTACATTCAGGGAAACGGGGTGGCCTAGGGAGCGGTGTTAAGTGAACGGGGAACTGAAAATCAAGAAGGGATGACATAAAAATGATAGTGCTCAATTGTAGAAGCATTGTAAACAAAGGAATCGAATTAAGTAATTTAATAGATATATACTTACCAGATATTGTAATAGGAGTTGAATAATGGCTGAGAAGTGATATAATGGATGCAGAAATATTCTCACGGAACTGGAGTGTGTATCGTAGAGATAAGACAGGTATGGTAGGAGGGGGAGTTTTAATTCTCGTGAAAGAAGAATTTGTAAGCTACGAAAAAGAATGAAAAACATGAAATCCTGGGTGTAAAGCTCATCTCTAAAGATAATAGGCAACTTGATGTCTTTGGAGTGTACAGACCGGGAAAGGGTAGCGCTGACGCTGATTCAGAATGATTTGATAAGATAATCAGCTATGTGGGAAACGATAAGGAAGGGAACGTGATTATAGGGGGTGATCTCAATTTACCAAATGTCAATTGGGAAGGCAATGCGAACGATAGGAAGCATGAACAACAAATGGCAAATAAGTTAATATGGGAAGGGCACCTGATTCAGAAAGTGATGGAACCAACTACAGGGAAGAATATTCTGGATGTGGTGCTGATAAAACCAGATGAGTTCTATAGAGAAACCGATGTAATAGATGGTATTAGTGATCACAAAGCTGTTTTTGCCGTAGTTAAAAATAAATGTGAAAGAAAGGAAGGTATTAAAATTGGAACTATTAGGCAGTACCATATGGCTGATAAAACAGGCATGAGGGAGTTTTAAAATGTAATTATAATCGCTGGAAAATGGTAAATAAAAATGTAAACAGACTCTGGGATGGGTTTAAAGCAATTGTTGAGGAATGTGAAAATAGGTTTGTACCTTTAAAGGTGGTAAGGAATGGTGAAGATCCACTATATTATAACAGAGAAGTAAAGAGACTAAGAAGGAGGTGCAGGTTGGAACGAAATAGAGTTAGAAATAGTTATGGAAGTAAGGAGAAATTGAAGGAACTTAATAGGAAATTGAATCTAGCAAAGATGTTAGCTAAGGATAACATGATGGCAAGCACGATTGGTGATCATACAAATTTTAGTGAAAAATGGAAGGGTATGTATAGGTACTTTAAGGCAGAAAGAGGTTCCAAGACGGACATTCCAGGAATCATTAATGGCCGAGGTGAGTGTGTATGCGAGGATCTTCAAAAGGCAGAAGTGTTCAGTAAGCAGTATGTAAAGATTGTTGGTTACAAGGATAATGTCCAGATAGGGGATGTGAGTTATACTAAAGAAGTATTAAAATTTACCCATGATAACAATGACATTCACAGTAAGATACAAAAGTTGAAAGCTAGGAAAGCAGCTGGAATGGGTAAGATTTCTGGGGATATACTAAAGGCAATGGGTTGGGCTATAGTACCATATCTAAAATACTTATTTGATTATTGTTTGGTTGAAGGAGCTATACCAAATGAATGTAGAGTTGCTATAGTAGCCCCTGTATAAAGGAAAGGGTGATAGACATAAAGCCGAAAATTACTGGCCAGTCAGCTTGACATGCATTGCATGTAAGCTTTGGGAAAGAATTCTTTCTGAATATATTAGACATGTTTGCGAAATTAATAACTGGTTTGACAGAAGGCAGTTTGGGTTTAGGAAAGGTTATTCCACTGAAGCTCAGCTTGTAGGATTTCAGCAAGGTATAGCAGATATCCTGGATTCAGGAGGCCAAATGGACTGTATTGCGATTGACCTATCTATGGCATTTGATAAGGTTGATCATGGAAGACTACTGGCAAAAATGAGTGCTATTGGACTAGAAGAAAGAGTGACTGAATGGGTGGATATATTTCTAGAAAATAGAACACAGAGAATTTGAGTAGGTGAAGCTTTATCTGACCCTGCAATAATTAAGAGGGGAATTCTTCAAGGAAGTATTATTGGACCTTTATGTTTTCTTATATATATCAATGATATGTGTAAAGAAGTGGAATCAGAGGTAAGGCTGTTTGCAGATGATGTTATTTTGTACAGAGTAATAAATAAGTTACAAGATTGTGAGCGGCTGCAGGGTGACCTCGATAGTGTTGTAAGATGGACGGTTGGCAATGGTACGATGATGAATGGGGTTAAAAGTCAGGTTGTGAGTTTCACAAATAGGAAAAGTCCTCTCAGTTTTAATTACTGTGTTGATGGGGTGAAAGTTCCTTTTGGGATCATTGTAAGTACCTAGGTGTTAATACAAGAAAGGACCTTCATTGGGGTAATCACATAAATATGATTGTTAATAAAGGGTAGAGATCTCTGCACATGGTTATGAGGGTATTTAGGGGTTGCAGTAAGGATGTAAAGGAGAGGGCATAAAGTCTCTGGTAAGACCCCAACTAGAGTATGGTTCCAGTGAATGGGACCCTCACCAGGATTACTTGATTCAAGAACTGGAAAAAATCCAAAGAAAAGCAGCTCGATTAGTCCTGGGTGATTTCCGACAAAAGAGTAGCGTTACAAAAATGTTGCAAAGTTTGGGTGAAAGAAAACGAGCTGCTCGATTAAACGGTATGTTCCGAGCCCGTCAGTGGAGAGATGACGTGGGAGGACATCAGTAGACGAATAAGTTTGAGTGGTGTCTTTAAAAGTAAAAAATAAATGTGAAAGAAAGGAAGGTATTAAAATTAGGACTATTAGGCAGAATATAAAGTTGGAATTCAAGAGGACAAATTGGGGCAAATATTCTTTTATAAAAAGGGGAGTTAGGGATTGGAATAACTTACCAAGGGAGATGTTTAATAATTTTCCAGTTTCTTTGCGATCATTTAAGAAAATGCTAGGAAAACAACAGATAGGGAATCTGCACTTGGGCGACTGACCTAAATGCAGATCAACATTGATTGATTGATTGATTGATTGATTGATTGATTGATTGATGGATTGATTGATGGATTGATTGATTGATTGATTGATTGATTGATTGATTGATTGATTGATTGATTGATTGATTGATTGATTGATTGATTGATTGATTGATTGATTGATTGATTGATTGATTGATTGATTGATTGATTGATTGATTGATTGATTGATTGATTGATTGATTGATTGATTGAACTCTTAGCTAAGGCCCGACATACCCCCAAGTATCATTGGATAATCAAATAAATACCAAAATGTTTTCATTGGTGAATAATAAATGTACAAAAGTTTTGATAGGTCAACGCCTTGAGTTGGCGAGAAGAGGTGGAAGTGTCGATTACTTCTTAAAATCAAAAAACAAACGCTTAAACATTCCAGTTTAGGAAACCTTTATATACAAAATTACTCTAGAGTTTTAATAGTTCATCTTCACACCAGTGGGCATGACATAAGTTTATAGTAGCGACATCTGTTGAGAAATGTTCAAACATCTTGCACTAGTTGTTGCAAGGATTAAATTTCAGATGGCATTCTCCAAGGCGCTCAATTTACATGCGCGGGACGGGTGTATTGTCATTATTATTGGGAAACAGAGTTGTGTAGCGGCTCAGTCGCTTGGCAATCATCCCGGCAACCGTGATTTGATTCCTGGTGTTGCTGGGGTGGGATTTTCATTTGAAATTCCCGTGGTATCAGGAAGGGAATGTGACCTTAAACACCCGGCCACAATAATTCCATGCCTCATTGCGTGCAGGGACCCCGAGCAAGCGGGATAAGCTGTAGATGATGATGATGATGATGATGATGATGATGATAATTAATATTCTTCGGCATCCAGCGACGATCATTTGATATTTCTGGTACAATCGCAATATATTCGTACGAAGGTAAAACAATTGGATTTTGGGGGTACGCCAACCAAAAAGTTTGAATAACAATGTTAATCAATCAATGAATATTCAAGATAAACTAAAATATTATAACTAAACGGTCCGCCTATTCAATACAATATATAATTTATTATATCTAGTACATGTTTCGTCCCCTAAGGGACATCATCAGCTAATAATAAATTAACATTAATATATCAGAAATAAATATTATTAAAATTGGAAAGACACATTAACGTTTTTGACATTTAAAATTAGATCTTCGAAATTTTGTTAAAATTGTAAGTCATAAGACAGATAAAACAGTTAAACTGTCCATATTTCTCTTGTTGATATTCTTGGAAAATACCAGTTTTGCTTACAAAATCTTAAAATATCAATTGTTGTAAATAGCACACTTGATTTGTATCTCTTGGTGAAAGATTTGTTGAAACTTAATAAGCATTCCTTAGATGGTAAAAAAATTTAAATGTTTCAGAATTTAAAGTCAGCTCGGGGCCGTGATGGTAAAGTTCTGTGTGGTAATGGATATAATTTTATCTGAAATAAAATGAAAAAATAAAAAATGAAAAATATATAAGTGTAAGTAACGTGAAATGGAAGATGAAATAAATATAACGTAATGTAATAAAATCGTATTACTTACTCCTTATTGTTGGCCCCGATGTGCGGAGAAGGACTCACTTCTACCGAGGTTGAAATGAAGCTGCTAAAGCTTATCACTTGTAATAACAATGTTAATATCTAGGACAAAAATTAAAAATATCTCAGAAACGACAGTTTTGAGGTTGTGTGTAATTAGTGAGTAGGCGTGATTATATTATTTAAGATTGTAATAGATAAATCAATTGTAACAAGCAAATCATGCATGTATGAAAAATAATTTGGATTGCAATAAATTATTACTCTCTCCCCAGTCCCCGCCGTTCCGGATCTAGGTGGTGGGAGTATTCTATTCTGTTCTATTCTATTCACATACCGGAAAACCTAGGGGAAAGTGTAATAATTACTTTGTGCGGTAAATTACCCGTATGAGGCCATAATACCGTATTACCCTTTAACCACGACGGCATTTATCAAAGATTTTGGAAAAGTAATCTTTGGTCAAACATGTCACTTAACTGCGTTAAAACGATTAGATCCGTGCGATTAATAAGGATACGTACACACGTCATCATTACAGACTGTTATGTCTTTCAGCGTTCAGTCTGCAAGCCTCTGTGAATTTACCAAACGTCGCCACAATCCTCGATTTGCAACTAGTCCTGTGGCCTCATTTAGTTCTATACCTCTTATCTTTAAATCGTTAGAAACTGAGCCTAACCACCGTTGTCTTGGTCTACCTCTACTTCTCTTACCCCCCTAACAGAGTCCATTATTCTCCTAGGTAATCTATCCTCCTCCATTCGCCTCACATGACCGCACCAGCGAAACCGGTTTCTGCGTGCAGCTTCATCCATCGAGTTCATTCCTAAATTAGCCTTTATCTCCTCATTCCGATTACCCTCCTGCCATTGTTCCCAGCTGCTTTTACCAAAAATCTTTCTCGCTACTTTCATGTCTGTTACTTCTAACTTACGAATAAACTATCGTGAGTCCACCCAGCTTTCGCTCCCGTAAAGCAAAGTTGGTCTGAAAACAGACCGATGTAAAGATAGTTTCGTCTGGGAGCTGACTTCCTTCTTACAGAATACTGTTGATCGCAACTGCGAGCTCACTGCATTAGCTTTACTACACCTTGATTCAATCTCACTTACTATATTACCATCCTGGGAGAACACATAACCTAAATACTTGAAATTATCTACCTGTTCCAGCTTTATATCACCAATCTGACATTCAATTCTGTTGAATTTCTTACCTACTGACATCAATTTAGTCATCGAAAGGCTAGTTATCATACCATACTCATTACACCTATTTTCAAGTACCAAGATATTAGACTGCAGGCTATCGGCACAATCTGCCATTAAGACGAAGTCGCCACCCTAGGCCAGACTGCTCACTACATTTCCACCTAACTGAATCCCTCCCTGCCATGTTATACCGTTCAGCAGATGATCCATGTAAACTACGAACAGCGAAGGTGAAAGATTACAGCCCTGTCTAACCCCTGTAAGTACCCTGAACCAAGAACTCATTCTGCCATCAATTCTCACTGAAGCCCAATTGTCAATATAAATGCCTTTGATTGATTTTAATAATCTACCTTTAATTCCATAGTCCCCCAGTATGGCGAACATCTATTCCCTCTGTACCCTGTCATACGCTTTCTCTAGATCTACGAAACATAAACACAACTGCCTACTCCTCTCGCAGCATTTTTCAATTACCTGGCGCATACTGAAAATCTGATCCTGACAGGCCCTCTGTGGTCTGAAACCACACTGGTTTTCATCCAACTTCCTCTCAAGCATTGATAGCATACTGCCTTCCAAGATGCCAGTGAATACTTTGCCTGGTATACTAATCAATGAGATACCTCTATAGTTGTTGCTATCCTTCCTGTTCCCTTGATTATAGATAGGTGCAATGACTGCTTTTGTCCAATCTGAAGGTCCCTTACCAACACCCCATGCTAATCTTACTACTCTATGAAGCCATTTCATCTCTGCCTTCCCACTATACTCCACCATTTCAGGTCTAATTTCATCTATTCCTGCTGCTTTATGACAATAATGTTTATTTACCATCCTTTCCACTTCCTCAAGCGTAATTTCACCAACATCATTTTCCTCCTCCCTATGAGCTTGGCTGTTCGCAACACCACCAGGAAGATTTCCTTTTACGTTGAGAAGATGTTCAAAATATTCCCTCCACCTCTCCAGTGATTCCCTGGGATCTATTATGAGTTCACTTGAATTACTCAAAGCACTCTTCATTTTCTTTTTTCCTCCCTTCCGAGGATTCTTTATTACTGTCCAGAAAGGTTTCCCTGCTACTTGACCTAGCCTCTCCAGGTTATTACCAAAATCTTCCCAAGACTTCCTTTTGGATTCAACAAGTATTTGTTTCGCTCTGTTTCTTTCATCTACGTACAAATCCCTATCTGTCTCGGCCCTTGTTTGGAGCCATTTCTGATAAGTCTTCTTTTTACGTTTACATGCAGTTGTTCTTAGGCATTCCCTTGCTGTTTCTACTACAGCATCCCTGTATGCCACCCATTCACTTTCTATATCATGAACCTGCTTACTGTCTACAGTTCGAAACTCCTCACTAACCTTTAAGTACTGAGTTACCAGTTTACTGTTTGGTACTGCAACCGTTAGGGCTTTAATCGTCGCACCAAATTAAGTATGAACCAGCTCTGAGCACATCGGGCGACAAAATGAAACTGGCCCCAAAAATTGGGCAACAAAAATGAGGCTTACATTAGGTATAATCAGGGCAATATTACTTAATTTGGTTTCACAAACAGATGTACAGATGGAACATTTCGATGAGAACCGCCAGAAGTCACTTACCAGGCTTGAAGTCTCATCCTCCCTACTTTCATAAGATCACCGGCTAAATTCGTAGAGCAATATGGGTAATGGAATGTCCGATAAAGAAATAAAATAGGCACTATCTAAAATAATAAAGGTAGGATTCTATAATATGAGAGGGATATGCTAGTATTGCTAAATGAGAAAAATCTCCGTTCAAGTATATATTCTAAACATATTTATTATAATGATATGAACCACACAAATAATGTTGTATCTCAACATATGAGTAAAAGAAACAATTAAACTGATACCATTATATACATTGTATGCCTTCTTTTCTTGAAATTGTCTTGGCATAATTAATTCTTGATGTACACCATTCGATCAACATACACTGATACATGATATTAAAAAAAATGGATATGGAATTTATTTGTTAAACTCTCGTCACAAATGGATATTAAATATGGTTACGGTACCTAGGATCGAACTCGAGCATCCTGGGTAAGAACCAGATATCCTTCATGTGTTAGTCATAACTGGATATTAAATAGTATCCTTTGTCTACCGTTCATGATTTGGAGAAAAGAAATTATAACACAATATAAGCACATTTGATATACACACGAGATTGCATTGCCGAGTATCGAACATGTGATCCATTTTACCACGACAAATGTATATTTACATTGAACACTTACGATGAACATACACTCTGAACATATATGTGCGTATCCTGGGTTTACCTAACAAATTATATATTTAAAGAAAATCAGTCAAAGCTGGAATCAAACCCATCACCATATTATTTTGGGAAATAATAAAACACACAGAAACATATATATATAAAATATCGAATATATTTACACTACACATCTTGAAGATATGGCTTAACCAAGCCATAATATCTGGTTAAATCTTCGCTCCAACATCATTCGAACCAACAGGCTTCGGCTCCCAAGGTAAAAATTTTTGGACTCCAATCAGAGGCTAAATTAATGCTTAGCACGAGAAGGGATCTATCCTTCACAAAATTCGGAAATTATCCGTGTTACTTGCAACGTATAATTAGAATGGGATTGAGATTACTTTGGTAAATGAAAAGAGCTTGGCCCGTTAACATCGCTTTGCTAGAGACTACAAAGTTTGCTCGGCCTACGGTCGACCAGCATATACCTGTTCATCACAATAACAGCTGTGACTAGTCCTGGGTTGAGGATACCATAAATCTTCCGTCACTCTCCCTTTCATTTCTCTTACATATCATCTCGGCTCATTGTCAAGTATGCACTCACTTGAAAGCCATTATTTCTTATTCCTCGTTATCTGGCTATATATTCAGCCCAATTTTATATCTCACAACAGCTATAATTATTTATTCTTCTTTATCACTCCAACAACAAAACATGTTACAGCTTCGCCCACTCATGTCTTGGCATCGTATCTCAATCCATTCATTTAATTCACAGAGGAAACCCCATTATTTAAGGTTATTTTCTTCTCACAATTTCATATATAATTATAAATTAATTACACCTCGAGTTGGATCAACTCCAATGATTATCTAATATTATCCGGGATTACAAATACCCGAATCTCAAAGTATCTTTACCAGACGAAGAAATATAAATCTAGCTAACTTGCCGTTCTTCCCAAAGATAGTTCATATAAGCTAAGAACTTTGAAGTCTATATAATAATTCATGCAAAATGAATTTTGTTAAATATCAATGATTATCTTAAAAATCACTTGATGATCCTAACTAATAATAATAAATTTTTTCCCAATCATACGCGCATAATGTTCCCTACATATTTAATATTTAATTATGACATTATAATATTTACAAATATTATTATTACTGGCATGCATCTCTCGTGTTTAGGGTATATTAAAGTATGTACTTAACACTTGGTGAGTAAGGCTTGCTGTCATCTAGGGTACATCTTAGATCTTTACACGAACATGATGAATATTATTGTTCCTAGTAGTCCTTGGTTCTTCTTCATACGACGATCCATGACTCGAACTGCTGTTTTCTCAATTGAATTTCGGGACGATCCTTGTAAAGCTGATTGCAGGCACTGAGGCGCGACTCTTGCAGGCTCCGAGTCTTGGGTTCGACGACCACTCACGAACATACAGAAAAATGGAGAATGAGTTATCAAATACTGTTTTTTGCAATTTCAAAGGGGGCCTACTTGTAACAAGATCCACTCTTAAGTTCAACAGATTAACATAAATAGTGATACGTTTGTAAAAATCACTGTTCATTCCCTGACCGTCACACAGACTATCACAACGAATGTCCCTGGAGGATGCGAATATTAATTTTGTCAAGAACAGTTATTTAATTTTTGCTAAATGTCACTCGTTCTTAAATGCTCAGGAGCGGTGATAATTAGCCCCTGCATATGTTAATTAACTGTCTCACCACGCTAAATAACCTGAAGCGTTTGCCCTCCGTTGGTGATTGCACCATCAGTCATAATTAACTATCTTCGACGATTGTGATGTTGAAATGCCAAATTAAGGCTTCTTTTTGGCAATTATGTACATTAACTTGTACCACACGGCTTATTCCGTAAAAATATTAAATCACATTGATGTGTTTCTTCAATGGCACAACACTTGATACACTGATATCCAAGTAACTGATATCCAAGTCCGCTTCTGATATGTTGGGCTGCCACTATACAGACGACAATTAAGTAACGTGTTACCACTGCAGCTACACGGATGAGAATGAGATACAGTGTCTCGGTCCAGGCTATATTTATAACCTTCGGAAAAATGGTCAGGGGGGACGTGAAATATGCCCCTGTTGAACATGACGGCCCGGTAATCGAAGTTTTTGAACGACGTGATAACAATCGAATTAAAGCTCATGACCTCTACTTTCTACTGAACATCTGTGAAACCAAAGCGATCAGTAGGTTATTCATAATTTCCAAAGCGTCCTTTTGGAAAATCATGCGTCATGTTTCATCATGCAATATCTCCCACTTTTTTCCACATGTTGTCAGATTTCAGTAGTCGCCTTTGATCTGCGTACTACTGTATGATAGGCGTCATTACTGATCCATATTTAAAGTATTGTGTTTATATGCATTGACAGTCAGCATAAAATACATTTGCTCGAATGAGACCTGATTTATAAATTTAGAAAAATTATCTCATATAGAAGTATTCTTCTTCTTCCTCTTTTTCGTAAATTATGGTGAAGTGGTACTAATGAATGCGGTGTTGAATTTATAGTGGGCATTTATTTTTCAACGGTTAACACACCTTAATTTGGCCCTGTCTCAAAAAACCTCCATCTCCGTGCGTAGCGTTATCATCTCTTCTCACTCGCTCGGAAAGAGAGCGCGGTTTCAAGGTTAACAATACTGCGCTGTCTTCTTCTCGTCACAGCGTAGGAAAAATGCTCCTTCCGGACTGGCGCGTCGCGGATCATACCCCGGTTAATCATACAGAATGCTAACTACTGCGTTATATGTCACAGGATGTTGCGGAAAACGGCATATATAATTAGCCAGACCTCCTAACATCTCCATGGCATAACGGTGAACGGTCACAGTACCTCAGTGCTGAGTTTTTTATTCCTATGTAAAAAAATGTAGATGCCTCAATTATTAAGTTATCAGTACGGTTATTAGCTTAGCATATTTATAAACGTTGGTTCTTTATAAATCTAAATGTAAATGGAATATCCTACACTTAGATTCAATATTATGTTGAGAGAAAACAAAATTACCCTACACTTTTTGTGCCCATGAGTTCATCGCCTTTGTATACAGGAAAGAGCCCAAAATAAAACGATTTCCTAAAATATGTAGGCAACTAACACATGTAACACCGTACAAGTACATAAGTTGATATTTTAAAATACTTTCTAAACCTGGAATGTAGTGAGAGGTCATGTTTTCCACCGGTTGTTTTGATACCGATTTGTTCAACCAGCTGCACCAAGTCCACTGGCACAAACGTTTTAGAAAAATGAATGGTTTTGGGGTCGTCATCAAACACTACTTGGCTCCCAGAGACTGTCATAGTTACTTGAAAGTCTGGTGGAGAAAGCCCTCTGCCCGCCACGAAAATAGTGGTGAAATAGCTTTTGAACTCACTGTGTTTTTCTTCTTTCGTTTAGAAGGAGACTCTCTTTCTTTCTCACTTACAATACATTCAGCACACTCTGTAACACTCTCACTTTCATAATCGCTTAACAATTCATTAAAATCATCATATTCATCATCACTTTCTGCTGTGGTTATTAACTGAAAGATTCTTTGATCCGAAATAACATCGCTGCGAGAGCATCTAGCTTGTTATTCCGCCATGTTTGTGTACATTACAGATGACTCCGCGGACGTCTACAAAAAGCTCTGCAAGGTACTTCCCGAACCTATAAGCCATGATCAATTAGTTCTACATAATGCCCAACAGATGGTAGATCATGCCAGAGATCGAATTGGCACTCGAGTGTGAACCAGGAAGCTCAAAAAATTAAGTTCTCGTGCACCGTCTAAGGACGGGCGTAGCGCTGCTGGACCGGCCGCGTCAGCCCGTTTATAGACGGACGTAGCACTCATCGGGCTAATCATATCCATGTACTTCTGTCTAATTCCCTCGTCCTGGAGATTTTCTACCCTTATTCGTTTGCAGGCAGATTTCACTTTCTCTACCTTAGGCCTAGAAATACTTAGTTCACTACAGATCAGATAGTGGTCTGTGTCATCGAAAAATCCCCGGAAAACTCGTGCATTCCTAATAGATTTCCTGAATTCGAAGTTGGTTAAGATGTAGACTATTATGGATTTGGTACCCCTAGCCTCCCGTGTGTAGCGGTGAGTAGCCGTATGCTTGAAGAATGTATTCGTAACTGCTAAACCCATACTAGCGCTGAAGTCTAGCAAACGCTTCCCATTCCTATTAGCTTCCACATCTTCCCCACATTTACCAATCACCCTTTTGTATACTTCAGTTTTATTTCCAACTCTCGCATTGAAATCGCCCATTAGCACTATTCTATCCTTGCCGTTGACCTGACGACGATGTCACTCAATTCTTCACAAAACTTGTCAACTTCATCCTCATCTGCACCCTCGCATGGTGAATACACTGAGACAATTCTCGTCCTTATTCCTCCAACTGACAAATCTTCTCATATAGTTCGCTCATTTGCGTGTCTAACAGAAACTATGTTGCGTGCAATGGTATTCCTGGCAAAGAGCCCTACCCCATACTCTGCCCTTAACACCCGTCAAGTACACTTTATAATCTCCTAAATCTTCCTCGTGATCTCCCCTTACCCGTATATCACTTACACCTAGCACATCCAGATGCATCCTCCTTGCTGACTCAGCCAGTTCTACTTTATTTCTTCCATAAGCCCCATTAATATTGATAGCTCCCCATCGAATTCCATTTCGGTCGCCAAGTTGTTTCCAAAGAGTCTCTCGCCTGTCAAATGGGAGTGGGACCCCGTTACTCCCATAGGTCCGAGGCTTGCTTAAAATGTTCTGAGCTCTGTAAATTCATGATGCAGGATGCTACCCTACTTGCACATAGTCCAAGTGAGTATATCTCCTCTAACGGGTTATGGACCACTGGTGGATTGTATAGTCCCACCCGCCTGAGCACAAGGAGGGCCATGACTCAGAATATGTCCGAGATGCCCACTCCCATTCCATAGCAACTGGTATCCCGACTCTCAGGACCACTTATTAGGCCACTCAGCCGTTGCCCAATGTTCGCGAACTAGGGCGTGACTACAGTAAACCACACCATGAACCATTAATAATAAGTATACACTAGCGGAAAAAATATCCAAACACCATGAAATAAAGAATGTAGAATACGAAAATTTTGACGGTATATTTGTCGAGGTAACATACTTAACTGATAAAAGGTACAAGACTAGAGATTAATATTCGCGCGAGAAAAGCCATCGCAAATGTGCCATGCTGGTCCAGTAATAACTGGTGTAATCGCCTCACTGTTGAATGCAGGCATGCAAACGCGCATGCAATTTATCGTCCAGGTGCCGGATGTCAGCTTGTAGGATGGAGATCCATGCCTATTGCACTTGGTCGGTCAATACAGGGACGGTTAATGCCGTTTGTGGTAGACGCTGGAGTTTTCGTCCAATAATATCCCATACGTGCTCGATTGGGGACAGATCGGGCGATCGAGCAAGCCAAGGCAACATGTCATCGCGCTGTAGAGCACGTTGGGTTAAAACAACGGCATGTGGCCGTGCATTATCCGGTTGGAAAATTCCCCTGGGAATGCTTTTCATGAATGGCAGCAATGATGGCGTAATTTACGCAGACGCAGCGGCCTGGGGTCTATGAAGAAAGCTGAGACGACACCAGTTAAGTTCATCATAAATTATAGGCATGCTTAAATAGAGGAATTAGGCTAGTTCGATCCTGATGTAGTTTAATTGTAAATGTCAGTCTTTTGTGGCTGAGCTATGCTTTATTATTGTAAAGTAATGTTATGTTTCAGGGGAAATGCATGTTCGAACCCTGAAGTTTTCTTCTTATTATGTTTTCCTTTTTATTAGATGGAAAAGAGGGAGATTATTAGGTGTAGATAAGGATATGTGTTTGTCATGAGGTTACTGTGTATTCTAATTTATATTACGAGATGTAGACTCTTTCATAAAGGAAGCTGCACAGCCTAAGGATTGTTCGGGAATAAATTTTAGCAGGGAACAGTTTGTTTTAAGGCATGTGGCATGTTTTACAGGTGTTTGCATGGCAGATGTAACCAGCTCAAAAGTGCATCGCTGAGTTGGTGTCTCTTAGATAGGCAAAGAGGACCAGCTAATTGTGAATGTGTTGTGATAAAGACGAGAGAAAAGCAAGATTAGCCTGATAAACTGAGATTTATATAAATGTGTGTTAAGACAGGACGGAGGTGCCTGCTAATTAATATAAGGGGAAAATATAATGGTGTTAGCAGCATAGTGAGAGAAAGGCTTGATTTGTCTAGAGTGTTCATTAATACTACGAGAGTCGAACTCTTGTACCACGAGGTGTTAGGCCAGATGTGCCGTGTGTTATATAAAGTAGCCGTGTTAAATTGAAATGTGTAATTAAGGCCATAGTAATGCGTATTGAAAAGTATTGAGTTGAGTTCGAGGCCTATTGTTTGTATAATGACCAGAGCAGTGACTTGCGGCGTTAATATGTGTCCCCCGATATATTAGAATCTCAGGCAAGAATTAAGAATCCAGTTAGCTGATGTCATCTCTTGCGAGGCAGGCTGTCTCATAGCTGGAGAATTAGAAGTGTCAGAAGATGTATGATGCGACGTGCAAGATGATATACCCTCAACATGTTTAACTGAGCCAGAATTTCCTTGTGATTTCTAATAAGAAGGAGTTTAAGCATCTCATAAATTGTATTTCAGATATGCGGATACAGAGTGATATTTTGTTTATTTGCATGATATTTACAGGTTTTTTGAAGTGTGTCATTTATATTGATTTGTGTCATGTATGTTATTGATGTTTATGTCATTGTCATCGTTGTTAAAGACTTGTTTCTTACATATGAGCCCGTAGCTCACTTTGATGGAAAGTCGGCTTTCTAGGCGTCCAACTTGTAACAGAACGGTCTGTTTGTAAAATCAGTGTAGACTTAAGTTAGGGACCCCTGGAACAGTGATTTGTTTGTAAATGTTGTAAATATAACTTGTAATATGGATCGGATCTAGTATAATTCTATTTTGTCGCTGTTTGTCCTATGAACGTTAATTGAATGATATCCGCCAGGATTTATCAAGATAAATTTAACTGCGTCGACTCGAAGCGAAGTGTGTATTCTTCCCCAGATTTATTTTGTAAATATTTTATATTAATACTGGATATTGCCCGTCTTCTCTTGTCATGTATTAATAATTTGTTAACAATGTGCACGGTACATATTGGTAATTTTGGCATTTGTTGGGGCCATTTTAATAGTTTTACTTATTAATTTGTTTATTTTGCGAATTTTCCATAATATTCTTAGACAATAAATCTATCTTACCCCCTATTTTGAATTTTATTTACGGAATTATGTTACTGATTCCCGTTCACATGCCCATGGTATATTTATCCTGAGATTTTTTATTTATTTTAGCCCTGATCTTATCCTTGTGAACCGAACACGCAGCTCTCCGACGGCGCCGGTAGACTATTTTAAGACGGGAACGTTACAATGTGATGGCAAGATATAGGTCGATGAGAAGATGCTTTTATTTTCGCAGTGATGGTATGAAATATTATTGATCATGGAAAGTTATTTCTTCTATGGACTGGAAATAATATTGGTCGTGAGAACCTCGTATTTCGGTTAACGAAATCTAACTGATAAAATCGTAAAGCTAAATCATCTCCGTGCAAGCTATGAAGGTCCCTGGAGGACCACAGCACAAAGTAGAATTGAGTGAGTAAATCTATATTCGTCCACAGTTGCCGGTAGAAGTCAACCATGTTCTAAATTCTGGTGTAGACTGAGTGAACCTTAGAACCATGCGCCACTCCAGAAGCAAAAGTCTCGTATCTAAATTTATTGACTTCCTGGTAGGGAGAAATAAAACCCCCGCCCTTCAGGATGAACTGAGAAGCACTTTGCAGCCCTTAAAATCTGACCGATAGCCACTGTGATTGTAGGATCAGTATCGACCATTTTTGGAATAATTTTCGAGAAAATCTCATAGTGAGGTATCTTTCATTTCTCCGATTTTCATAATGATTGTCTCTTCTTCCTGTCTTTACCATATTTTTATTTACTGGTATTTATTCATTTTTGCTATTGCTATGCAAATGGCTTTACGTCGCACCAACACAGGTAGGTCTTATGGCGACGATGAGATAGGAAAGGGCCTGGAGTTGGAAGGAAGCGGCCGTGGCGTTAATTAAGGTACAGCCTCAGCATTTGCCTGGTGTAAAAAATGGGAAACCACGGAAAATAATCTTCAGGGCTGCCGATGGTGAGATTCAAATCCATCATATCCGGAATGTAAACCCACAGCTTCGTGACACTTAACCGCATGTCAAAACGCTCGGTTTTACTACTATTACTGTTGTTAATAATAATAATAATATTTTTTTGCTAGGGGCTTTACGTCGCACCGACACAGATAGGTCTTATGGCGACGATGGGATAGGAAAGACCTAGGAGTTGGAAGGAAGCGGCCGTGGCCTTAATTAAGGTACAGCCCCAGCATTTGCCTGGTGTGAAATTGGGAAACCACGGAAAACCATCTTCAGGGCTGCCGATAGTGGTATTCGAACCTACTATCTCCCGGATGCAAGCTCACAGCCGCACGCCTCTACGCGCACGGCCAACTCGCCCGGTAAATATTAATAATAATAATAATATGTGCGTCTCAGATGTAGATTTGGCCCTGACTTACGGCCGGATGTCCTTCCTGACGTCATCCCTATATGGAGGGATGTAATCACAATTGCGTGTTTCTGTGATGGTTGGTAGTGTAGTAATTGTCTGAATATTATAACCGTCCAATGGCATCCAGATCAGTTATAGAAGGTTATGTTAAAGAAGAGGTCAACGAAAATTACTCGGAAATATACATCCAGTAGTTACACGTACAGTTGATATACGTCCAAATGTGTCTGTTAGCCGAGATAACTCGCTCATTTGAATTAGAAATTGGATGGATACAGAATGAGGACGGAGATTCATAAGCTCAGAACCCCGTGGTCATCGGATAATTATATTCAGAAATATCATTTAATGTATAGGCAAAAGCCAGTAAATGAAGTTTACATTCCAGCGGCAGGATAAAGCAAGTCTAATGTGACATTCAGGTCCAGCAATGACATAGGCGGCGGAGGCCAAGATATGAACGATGCAAGTTCAGTGATCAAGAAGGCGCTGATGAGACAATCGACTGTATACGTCATGAAGATATGAGTAAATGGTGAAGTGTTTCTTTGCATAACTTCCGGATTAGGAGAGTGACATTATCATAGAGAGCATTCCTCAAATGTCAAAAACATATGGAAAGGAAATTATAAGCCAACGATCTTGTCAGAAATTATGAAATGCGAACCAATATTGTTAATGGGATTTTGTTTCATGAACAATGTATTGTAGAAATTGAGATTGAAGGTCGAGAAGGAACTGGTTAACACGTACTAAGAAAGAACTAGTTGGAACTGTGGATTTTGAAGTTACGTTCAAAAGAAATAGTGGGAGGATACAGTAGTAATAAGAATAATAAGATCCAATATTAATTATCAGAAACAAGACGAGTGTTTTAGATTAATATTGAGATATTGTATGACACATATATCATTGTACTAATTCCGCCTATACAAGTTTCAGGTCCAAATGCTCACGATGGTTGAAGATTGTAATATGATGATCAGATCTAATATGTGAGCTTGAGCAGGATTAGTGTCCTGACAGGCTCTGGTCGATGATAAAATGAATACCATAACTGAGACCAACGAAATGGAGGGACAGAGAACAACGTCATGAAGCCATCAACGATAAGTACCCAAGATACTGTCTTTCTTTATTCTATCATGTAGAACGCATAGCAGTAGAGTAGATTTCTCTTTTATTTATCATGAGGTGACATAATTATGACAACTTGAGTAACCTAATATGATCGTCGCAAACATTCAGTGATATCCGTAATTGCGGCTAAGTTTAATAAGGAGATAATCAAGTTATTTGTCCCGTGAAATGTTCAACTTGTAAAATACGCATTTTGTCGTAAATAATCCCAGGATTTCTTTCTAACTGTCGTGAATATAAGGAAATGTTTTCTTCATAATTAAAATTATATACTAGTACTGCGTAGATAATCTTGTGAGGTGATGTGATTTTAATGTCGATTTTAAGGTCTTCTTATGTGATAATTTTTCGTATACGCGTGCGTTGTGCAGATGCGAGTGTTTCGTCAGATTAATACCATGATGATTATGACATATTTTGTCATGATGAAATGGTTCTTCGGATAAAGATGGTTGTGTATTTCTTTGGGATGGATAATTATGAATAGGCATGGTGCGCATGAAGGTATTGTGAGTTATAAATGATTGGATCGTCGATAAAGTATTTATATGGTAAAATGAGGTTGCTGTGATATATGATTTGTTGAAAATAGGTATTACGAGAGTGTAATATAGTCTTCGATATTTTCAATGAATTCAAGGTTGAGGATGATTGATTAAAGTGTTCATTATGCGAAGTTAAGTAACCCCAGGGATAGACAAGCAATAAGGTTTGATGTTAATGTTTTCACGTAATGTTTCCGGAAGATTATAAGTATTGAGACATGTATGCGGTCATCAAAATATTAATTTATGGCACGACACGATGTGAATATTAAACATTTGAACGGATAATCACTGATAGGAGATCTTCGACAATAAATAACGTTAATATGGATGTAGTGAGTCACCCATACTTAAGCAAAGTTGTTGTCACCTGAAGCAGTGCATGAGTTCTATTCATTTGAGTGCTGTAGTTGCTTCATAGTATGGATTTTTCGTAAGGAATAGTAGATCTTCACAATTTTCAGGAGGATAGTTCCGGCGAAGCCAGATGCTGTTGAATCATTTCCTGATCTTCTTATTTATTTATGATTGTATCAGCTAGGTACTGTATATTTAGGTGTGGCGGATATGAGTTTCCAGGAGATGCTGTTCCTGTTCGACTGAATTTATTATACACTGACTGACAGAGCAAATGCAACACCAAGAAGGAGTGGTCAGAACTTTATGCCAATTGCAGGGTAGACTGACGTCACTGAGGTATGCTCATGATGTGAAATGCGCCGCTGTGCTGCGCACGTAGCGAACGATAAATGGGACACGGCGTTGGCGAATGGCCCACTTCGTACCGTGATTTCTCAGCCGACAGTCATTGTAGAACGTGTTGTCGTGTGCCACAGGACACGTGTATAGCTAAGAATGCCAGGCCGCCGTCAACGGAGGCATTTCCAGCAGACAGACGACTTTACGAGGGGTATGATGATCGGGCTGAGAAGGGCAGGTTGGTCGCTTCGTCAAATCGCAGCCGATACCCATAGGGATGTGTCCACGGTGCAGCGCCTGTGGCGAAGATGGTTGGCGCAGGGACATGTGGCACGTGCGAGGGGTCCAGGCGCAGCCCGAGTGACGTCAGCACGCGAGGATCGGCGCATCCGCCGCCAAGCGGTGGCAGCCCCGCACGCCACGTCAACCGCCATTCTTCAGCATGTGCAAGACACCCTGGCTGTTCCAATATCGACCAGAACAATTTCCCGTCGATTGGTTGAAGGAGGCCTGCACTCCCGGCGTCCGCTCAGAAGACTACCATTGACTCCACAGCATAGACGTGCACGCCTGGCATGGTGCCGGGCTAGAGCGACTTGGATGAGGGAATGGAGGAACGTCGTGTTCTCCGATGAGTCACGCTTCTGTTCTGTCAATGATAGTCACCGCAGACGAGTGTGGCGTCGGCGTGGAGAAAGGTCAAATCCGGCAGTAACTGTGGAGCGCCCTACCGCTAGACAACGCGGCATCATGATTTGGGGCGCTATTGTGTATGATTCCACGTCACCTCTAGTGCGTATTGAAGGCACGTTAAATGCCCACCGCTACGTGCAGCATGTGCTGCGGCCGGTGGCACTCCCGTACCTTCAGGGGCTGCCCAATGCTCTGTTTCAGCAGGATAATGCCCGCCCACACACTGCTCGCATCTCCCAACAGGCTCTACGAGGTGTACAGGTGCTTCCGTGGCCAGCGTACTCTCCGGATCTCTCACCAATCGAACACGTGTGGGATCTCATTGGACGCCGTTTGCAAACTCTGCCCCAGCCTCGTACGGACGACCAACTGTGGCAAATGGTTGACAGAGAATGGAGAACCATCCCTCAGGACACCATCCGCACTCTTATTGACTCTGTACCTCGACGTGTTTCTGCGTGCATCGCCGCTCGCGGTGGTCCTACATCCTACTGAGTCGATGCCGTGCGCATTGTGTAACCTGCATATCGGTTTGAAATAAACATCAATTATTGTTCCGTGCCGACTCTGTTTTTTCCCCAACTTTCATCCCTTTCGAACCACTCCTCCTTGGTGTTGCATTTGCTCTGTCAGTCAGTGTAAAATCTAGTTGCATGTCTTTGAATGATATATGATCACTTGTTTAAGAACGGCAGCGTTGGACATAGGTTATTAGGAAACTCAAGTTGATAGATAATTAGTTCATTTATGCGAGAAATGATAGTAATGATGGAATATAGAGGGATGAAATCTTGGATCAATGAGTGGTAAAGATGAGTGAAATGATTGACTTTTCCTCATATTAATTCAATGATTGGCGGACAATTAATGATAACAGAATAATTTTATGGATTGTGATACTAAGCCCTCAGCAATTTCCTTGTTTGATTTTATTACAAGTTAATTTTGAATTTAAATTAATTTTTACCAACGTGTGATTGATTATGTGATAATATCAACCAACAAAGCATTCAATCTCGATTTTATTTTCATATTTTCCAGTCGTGTTGTGATGTAAGATTATTGTTATTTAATTCTACTTACTTTCATTAATTAAATTGGAAAACTCCTTCCAGGAAACTATCATTCTCGATATCTTCATTTATTAAATTAAGAATTATCTTAGCCTTACATAATTAATTGAACAATTTCTTGTTATGACAATAAGAGCCTAATGTTAAGTAGAAAATGAGATCCAACCGGTGCTCGTCGAATGTCCATGCCATGAGTGGAGACTCGTGTATCTCCGCTGAATCCAGCCGAGGCGTATTCACATTATTTTCGAACCCCTAGCTGAATCGACACATGGACGGTTAGAATATGAAGAAGAAAGTGTTTGGACAAAAATTCCAGTCCCAGCATCCAATTGTTGATGGGAGACGTGACCAGTCTTAAGGAAGAAAATGGATAGAAAGTGAATTGGGAGATACGAGGTTTTAGAAGTAAGCCATCGATATCTTATGAATGAAATCAGAACAGAACAGCACAGGTATTATATTATGTTGCAGTTGTAGATTGGAGTTGTACTTTGACGTCTATCAATATGCGTACCAGTGGCGGCGCGTGACTTTCGTCACTGGGGGTTCAACAGAAGGAAAAATACCCCCCTCAATATCTCCCCTCCCCCCTGTCACCTGTGCCATGACTAAGTTCAGAGAATGGGCATAACGGTGCACATATGTGCATGCCTAAAATCTTCCCTGATGAGAACTTGCACCCTGAATGGTGACCACTCATTACATTTGCTCCATCGTAACCTTGTGAAATCAACTTCTCTATTATCCACAACTTCGCTCAAAGAAAATTTTAAACACTCTGCTATTGTCTTACCATCATGACTAGAGGGTAGAGGAAACCCCAGAATCTTTCAACTGGCTTACCGTTGGGAAGAATGATAACAAATTGTGCTGTAGTTGATATATCGGTGGTCTCATCTGCGATTACCGAAATGAAGTGCGCTGCGGTGATTTCTTTTTTTTCTCACGACAGATTTCATACATGCACGAAAGCAAATCATTCTGAATGTCTTTCGAGGTGCCTTTGAAAACAGTAGCTTTGGACAGATGGTCTCTTAATGCAACGTCAATTTCAGAACTAAAATTGACGAGGCCTCGAAATATGCCAGGATTCGACGATTCACTTGTTTCGTCATGCCCATGCAATGCCATCTCAAACGCGCCACAGCACATAACGAATTTTCCGTACTTGGTCGTTGTCTCTTTCCACAGACTGCCTGTAAGCACAGTCAAATTACTGACGGTTATCGTGTCTTCCCAGGAGATCGAATTGTAACTGGGCAAACGTATGAGATTTAGAAGTTCTGTGTTTCTTTAATTTTTTTTTTTTTTATTTATTTTTTTTTTTTTGACAAATATCCTATATCTACCACTCCGACTTTGGTCCAAGTCCCTTCGCTTTCATCACTCATGAATCATAAAAAAGGAAAACAAATCAACATGTTAGTAATTTCGCACCCACATATCCACTCGATTCTTTTATACGGTATAAATCCATTCTGAATTCACGCATGATTTCATTACTTTTACTTTTAGGATGCCTCGTTATATCAAGATCAGGCATTGGGCGTCCGGCATCCTTAATCTTAAGTTTACGCTCAAGAGAGAGAGAGAGAGAGAAGAAAAGTTTGTCTTCTTAAGTATCATATCACCGTTCAAACTCATTATGTAGCTCCTTACCTTTCCCGGGAACAAAAATTATGGACGCAACTACAGTGCACAAAAATACACACACGGAGAAAATATTGTAACTTCTTCATGTCCTAAAAATTAAGTTTCTGAAGGGCACAACAGTGCAGAAAAACACTCACACGCTTGCACAGCGTACAATAATATTAGGAATTATGATAACTATTGCAAACTGTTGTAAACACTAGCATCACACTTGAAAAACAGAGTAAACTTTAGGGAAGTATGTTCGCAATGTTGGTAACTTAATTTTAAGAACTCCTGTGGCTAGGCAATTAGCGTTTTCTTTGGTATTACATTCCCGCTACTCTTTGCCTCGGTGATTTTTAAGTTAATTTTCTCTCAAAAAAGTAATTATTCCAAAGAAGGCAAATGAACAGATGTTTAGTAAATATTGATGTATTTGGGAAAAGACATCAATTGGAATTTGGCAGTTTAATGTGACTGCTGGCAGTAATGATGCTCTTCAACACTAAGCGCTAATTATGTGGACTATTTTCTGCTACGTAGTTGAATTCCTGTAAGGGCAACAGATGGCAGGCACATACTTACCCCAACACAAGGTCAGTCTAGACAGACCTTGCCCCAACACCCCCCGACAACACGACTGGAGACAGTGGCATATTGCGCATGCGTAAACCAAGGATATCTGTTTCTGCGATATCCTGGTCTTGTCTACGTGCCGGCCGATGTCCCCCCGCACCTCGCCACTCCCTTCGCCCAGGTACGGACGGAGAGATTTCCTTCCAAGGGGGTTCATTCCAGACAAGTATCCAGCCACGAAGAATGCGCAGTTTACATGAATTGAAAGCCAGTACAAGTATATTACGGATAGATGGCCTAAGCAAGAGCTTCGAGATTGACAAGGGAGTTATGAATATTAAGTAGTTGAATAAAATTTGATATAAACTGGAGGTTCATTGCTCCATTGCGCTATACCAGAAACCGCCACTGATGCGTACACTGGAGAAAGCTACATAGAGTTGTCCAAAACACTGGATTAGAGACATTTAAAGTTTGTCCCGGTGACTTATTCGTTGTGACAAAGAAGGCTAAATTTAGAGGAAATTGAATGGTATATCAGGATTAACAGGTGCTAAATGTATTCTTGGAATAAAATACTTTCTTACTGAAGCTGAGCCCGTCATAATTTCTGCATGAGCGATATTTTTGTATAGCTTCAGTACAGTCAATTCCGTTCCGTTGTATAAACCACCTTATGAACTTCATTAACATCATCACATTCTACGGAGTCAATGCTAATATGCGTTATTTGGTTACCTATCAAAGTATTCAGAATCTGTTGGTTGACGACATTAACTTCTTTGTTCCTTGGGACAAAAATGATATTTTGGAAAACATTGCACTCTCTTTTTTTTACAATTGGCTTAACGTCGCACCGACACGGATAGATTTTATGGCGACGATTTGATAGGAAAGAGCTAGGAAGGGGAAGGAAGCGGCCGTGGCCTTAATTAAGGTACAGCCCCAGAATTTGCATGGTGTGGAAATGGGAAACCACGGAAAACCATCTTCAGGGCCACCGACAGTGGGGCTTGAACCCTCTATCTCCCGGATGCAACCTCACAGCTACGCGCTCCTAACCGCACGGCCAACTCGCCCGGTCATTGTACTCTCACAGGGCCGACGACCTAGATGTTAGGCCCCTCTAAACAACCATCATCATCATCATGTACTCTCACTTGGGTGAAAAGAAAAGCAAAATGTATCTTGTACAAAAAAATGAAATTTGGCTTTCTGTACTCTCGATTATGCCATTTGACCTAGTTCTCCGTTGTCGAGTTTTAGAAGTCTTTCACTGAAGTTAAATCTTAAATTAAAACATTTTAAACTAGACTGGAAAAAAGCTGCTCTGTGAGGGTGATGAATTACTGTCAGGTAGGTACTGTCGGAAGTCAGCATCAAGCAAGATAACTTTTCTATCGAAAGGTGATTTGTTGTTCATTGTAAGTAGCTGATCTAATAGTGAAAGAGCGTAATGGGGAGCCATGGTTGCCTCGTCCCATGTGATAGCCTGTCTCACTGCCTATGAATCTTCTAATATCATTTTTGTTTGGCAAAGAGGTCTGGGAATTTAGAGTCCTCTCATTACTCTCTCTTTCCTGTGACTTAACATTACAAAATTCATCTTTCTCCAAACGGATAGTTTTAGCTTCAGTTGTTTGTACCCATAACTCCGTATTTTATCTTTACCACTTTTGACGTCCGATTCGTTGAGTGAACGGTCAGCGTACTGGCCTTCGGTTCAGAGGATCCCGGGTTCTATTCCCGGCCGGGTCGGGGATTTTAATCTTAACTGGTTAATTCCTACGGCACGGGGGCTGGGTGTATGTGTTGTCTTCATCATCATTTCATCCTCATCACGACGCGCAGGTCACCTACTGGAGTCAAATAGAAAGACCTGCACCTGGCGAGCCGAACGCGTCCTGGGATATCCCGGCACTAAAAGCCATACGACATTTCATTTCACCACTTTTGACTTTGTTTACTCTATTTGTCTTCCTCGTGGAGTTTTAGGAGGCTGGTTGGATGGTATGTCACGGCAACAGAGAATTAGTGTTTAAACTATCGTAAATATTAATGTAGAAGCCTTTATGATAAGCACATAAATATACGGTGCGTAACATAATCAATGATTTTGACATTTTGTCTAATAATCTGCATGTGTGGATGTATGGCCGGTTAAACTAAGCCCAAAGCTCCAAGCTCCAAGCTCCAATGAAAAGAAAAAGCATTTTGTGACCTACATTAGATTCTCTGGATACAACATCGTGAAACAAATAACTAATTTCATTTCCCCATAAATAATCACCAGATTGTAATTCACTCATTAAACTTGTCATTATAGTGCTAGCAAATGGAGACTATATCTACAACCAAGACAAATGCACAGAATACAAATACTGTATATTGAATATTGAATTATTATCATTTGCTAATATCGCTCTCTGTAATGCGAACACATTAAATCAGGCAGCAGGACTTGGTTCGGTGTAATGCCAATAAATGATGTAAATGTTGCCACTTGCTTCAAAATGACCACCTCACCACACTGAATGAGAAGCATTAACATATTATCTTTTATTAGTTACCGCTTTCAGTACCTAAGCGACAACTTAAAAGCAGCGTTGTCTTAGGCAATGCAAAGCAGGCAGTTGGACTTGGTTCAGTCTTATGCCAATAGATGACGTTAATGTTATAATAATAATAATATTATTATTATTTGTTTTACGTCCCACTAACTACTCTTTAAGGTCTTCGGAGACGCCGAGGTGCCGGAATTTAGTCCCGCAGGAGTTCTTTTACGTGCCAGTAAATCTACCGACACGGGGCTGTCGTATTTGAGCACCTTCAAATACCACCGGAGTGAGCCAGGATCGAACCTGCCAAGTTGGGGTTAGAAGGCCAGCGCGTTAACCGTCTGAGCCACTCAGCCCGGCTTAATGTTATAACGTGCATTAAATGACAGTCTCACCTCGTGGTATGAGAAGCATTTAATCAACAAGAAACAAAACATACGAAATTCCATCTCACCTGAATCGTACCTCTACCATGGGAACACCTACAAAGAAGCATCTACGATCGACATTTAATAATACAAAGTTCAAAAAAAATTAGAGGAACATGTTTTTTAGTGTATGCCATGCTCCACAAAACAATACCTCACACCCAGATATATTACCAACTAAACCCCCGTTGAAGTATACAAAAGAACATCGATGGATCCGCGTTCAATTTCAGAAAACAATCGGAAATGTCAAAATAGGGGCGAAAACGAAGTGATAACAGTCCACCAGGGTGGATTTTTATCACAGTTGGCGAGTTTCAGTATGGTGTACTGCACCCTTGTAGAGCTATTTCGGTGTTCGCTGGAAGTTCTCTGTTGCCACGGCTGCCCCTAAAAAAATATACTCACCGAAATCTTGAGACTCGTCTCATTGGTGATCAGTCCCTGTCGTCCATTCATGGATGCATAAGGGAATACCTAACCAAGGATAACTATCTACCGAAATAAAAGACCTTGACACAGACAGATTCATGAAAATTGTGTATAAAATTTATTAATCATAATCAAGAAGAAAAATAAGAGAAATGTAATTATCCATTACCAATGAGTATCATGTAGAACCAGAAACAAAAGCCGTAGCTATGATAATATTTTTTATGTCCATGACTATCATTCGTCCAAATACAATTTGATATCACATTATTAACTGAATTTTAAAATAAATAATTTGTTAATGACCTTGTAAGAAGTTATTAATTAATTTTCAAATAAGTTTACCAAATTCACTAAATACTTGTGCTAAATACACACACTTGCATGGTAATATTGTGATGATGATGATGATGATAATAATAATAATAATAATAATAATAATAATAATAATAATAATAATAATAATAATAATAATAATAATAATAATAATAAATTTTAACTGAATAAAATGCAGTGGCTATCAGATACTAATGTATCCAAAAATACTTCTAACCATCAAATAAAACTTGATCAGATCAATAATTAAATCTTCCAGAATTTACATTTAAAAAATATGTTGACATTACAATTAATTTAAGTTATAATTAATTTTTAAAATGCATAATTAGCTGCTTCTAGATGATTAGAAACTTGTCCCGATCATTTATCAGACCTTTCTAAATAACTAATAATAATAAGAAGAAGAAGAATAGTAAAATAAATAAATAAATAATAATAATAATAATAATAATAATAATAATAATAATAATAATAATAATAATAATAATAATAATAATAATTGTATAGCCACTGATGTCCACTTTAACTGTTACCACCATGTAAAATAAATTGTATTACTTAGAACATTCAGAGGCTAATTGAACCATTACACCTCTGGTAATCACCATTAACTCTTACTTAGATTATTTAATAAACAATTGTTTTTAAAAAAACACCATAACAAAACTTCTTTTCAGAATGGAAAACAATCCTCACTGTGTAAAATAAAAGAGAAATCCGTTACATAAAGAATATTTTTGCAATTAACAGTTATTTCTTTACTAGTGGTTACTGAACTGCCTAAAAATAAATTTATGGCTCATTAACATACAGTTTCAAATATTCGTAAATTTAATTCATAAAAGTTCTAGCTCAGTAACTCATTCAAATTATTTCAAATTATCTGTTGCTGTTGTTGTTGTTGTTGTTGCTGAATCTAAAACATTCCCTTCCGTGTTATACGCGAGTCCTACCTTTAATTTACATAAATTAAACCAGGGATAATAACTCTCCCACTTAAGGAAAACTACAAAAAGTAAACTAATATTTATAACTAGAGACACAGTCAAATAAATAACCTACGATGTCATATAAAAATATAGTTGGAACAAAACATTCTATCACTAACTGTACACAAATATATACACACACGTCATATCCACAACGAAACTGTCCAAGAAAAATTTAGTATCATGCTATATAAATTGAATGATGACGATTATTGGTTGATTTCAGTGTCCAAACAGTATAAATCACTGAAATCACCGTTAACCACGACTATGAATAAGTTAATCTCGTCGCTACTCATCCTAGCAAGAATGTAAAACTCAATTATGTATTCACGAAATGAGTTCATGACAGCTTGCGAAAACTGTAGCGTAAATGTTACCAATGAAATTATTAATAATAATAATAATAATAATAATAATAATAATAATAATAATAATAATAATAATAATAAAGCAAAGTTATGCCGAAAAGAATTTTTAAAAACTGTCATTTAGCATTCCTAATAAATCAATTGGGTATTTCTTACTTTAATACAATATTATTGTGGCAATCTAAAATGGTTATTCATTCCTCTATATCTATTTTCGATGTTGCGTCAATCTTAGCCTTCAGATTCATCACTAGGACCTTACTATACCTCAGTTCGATCAACTGGTTCATTAACACAACGTCTTCTTTTTCAACATTTTATTCCCTCGGCTTCTCAATGCCGGTATCGAATTATTGCCAGCTGCACTGCTGGCCTACTACTCAGTCAACTTTCAGGCTGGCATATAGTTACTCAATTTTTCCATGAGAAGATTTTCACCTACTACAGTTGCTGTTGTTGTTGTTGTTGTTGTTGTTGTTGTTGTTGTTGTTGTTGTTGTTGTTTGAGTCATCAGTCCATAGACTGGTTTGATGCAGCTCTCCATGCCACTCTATCCTGTGCTAACCTTTTCATTTCTACGTAACTACTGCATTCTACATATGCTCTAATCTGCTTGTTATACTCATACCTTGGTCTACCCCTACCGTTCTTACCACCTACACTTCCTTCAAAAACCAACTGAACAAGTCCTGGGTGTCTTAAGGTGTGTCCTATCATTCTATCCCTTCTTCACGTCAAATTTAGACAAATCGATCTCCTCTCGCCAATTCGATTCAGTATCTCTACATTTGTGATTCCATCTATCCATCTCACCTTCAGCATTCTTCTGTAATACCAAATTTCAAAAGTTTCTATTCTCTTTCTTTCTGAGCTAGTTATCGTCCATGTTTCACTTCCATACAATGCCACGCTCCACACGAAAGTCTTCAGAAACATCTTTCTAATTCCAATATCAGTGTTTGAAGTGAGCAAATTTCTTTTCTTAATAAAGCTCTTCCTTGCTTGTGCTAAACTGCAATTTATGTCCTCCTTACTTCTGCCATCGTTAGTTATTTTACTACCCAAGTAACAATATTCATCTACTTCCTTTAAGACTTAATTTTCTAATTTAATATTTCCTGCATCACCTGCCTTCGTTCGACTGCACTTCATTACTTTTGTTTTGGACTTATTTATTTTCATCTTGTACTCCATATCCAAGACTTCGTCCATACCATTCAGCAGCTTCTCGAGATCTTCTGCAGTCTCAGATAAAATAACAATATCAACGGCAAATCTCAAGGTTTTGATTTCCTCTCCTTGGATTGTGATTCCCTTTCCAAATCCCTCTTTGATTTCCTTTACTGCTTGTTCTATGTAAACATTGAAAAGGAGGGGGGACAAACTGCAGCCTTGCCTCGCTCATTTCTGGATTGCTGCTTCTTTTTCAAAGCCCTCGATTCTTATCACTGCAGACTGATTTTTATACGGATTGTAGATAATTCTTCGTTCTCGGTATCTGGTCCCAATCACCTTCAGAATCTTAAATAGCTTGGTCCAATCAACATTATCGAATGCCCTTTCTAGATCTACGAATGCCATGTACGTGGGCTTGTCCTTCTTGATTCGATCCTCTAAGATCAGACGTAAATTCAGGATTGCTTCACGTGTTCCTACATTTCTTCTGAAGCTAAATTGATCTTCTCCCAACTCAGCTTCAACTTGTTTCTCCATTTTTCTGTAAATAATACGTGTTAAAATTTTGCAGGCATGAGATACTAAACTAATGGTGCGATAGTTTTCACACCTGTCAGCACCAGCTTTCTTAGGAATAGGTATGACAACATTCTGCCGAAAAAACACGTTCATTACATAAGCATTCAGACTCTGCAGAATATATAAAATGCCAGTTAGATTTGAAGACTTTGGAAAGAAACCAAAATACAATCTCTGATGCCCTAAAGGAAAATGCTAGACTGTATATTGTACAGTTCAATGAAAATGTATGTTTAAATAAGCTTTTCCTTCAGTTGGTAATTGATGCAGTGCTCTATTTAAGTAAGCAAGAACTAGCTTTTCGTGGTCATGACGAAACATTAAATTCAATAAATCGTGGTAATTTTCAGGAATTGTTAACATTGCTGGTATCAAGGAGCCCTGCAGAAATACAAAACTAGCACTCGAAGATAAAAAGTGTGTTTAGTGGTGAATCAAAGAGTATTCAAAATGAGTTAATCGAGTGCATTTCAGAATACATCGATGATTTCGTAAAAACAGAATTGACGAGTGCTGATTTTTTTCTGTACAGGTGAACGATACGACAGATATCATACAGGTGTCTCAGTGTTCTGTAATTGTGAGGTTTGTTAATGCTGACGGGGCTATAGTGAAATGTTTCTGAGGTTTCCATGATGTAAGTGCTGACAGATTCTCAAATGCTTCGTTTGCTTTATTGGACAAAATTTTGCGACCATTCGATTACGAGCACAAATTAGTAGGACAGTGTTACGATAGTGCTACCGTGATGTCTGGCCATTTAAATGGACTCCAGAGAAAGATGAAAGAGACAGCTCCTCTTGCAGTATTTGTACACTGTTTGGAGCACCGATTAAATTTGGTCTAACAACAGAGTTGTAAAACAATACGAAAGTGTCGTATATTTTTTTCATCTATTTCTGGAATACCATCCTTTTTCCATCACTCGGCGAAGAGAACTTACGCCATTTCTGCTGTATCGGGGCCACGCATTCCAACTGTGAGTCCAGTCCGCTGGAGCTCGAACTCAAAATTATTGAGTGTAATTGTGGATGACTGGGAAAAGCTGAAAGAAGTTTTCGAAAATATAGTTACCAGTGAACAGTCCAGTGACAAATGTATTCTACTTGCCACAGGCTTTCTTCACGACATGAACAGTTTTGAATTCACTTTTCTGGCAGAAGGGCTTCATGACATTTTTTGCTTAACTGATATTCTTTATGATATTTTGCAAAAGAAGTCAATGGATGTGAACTATTGTATATAAAAAATAAGAACAACATGTGATCTTCTAAGAAACAAGAGGACCGATGAGTATTTTCTAATTATATTTGAAAAGGCCAGGAAAATGACGGATATTAGCCAAACCCAAGAGTATAGCACCCTTACACAGGAGGAATGTGTTCAGATGTATTGAGTTTTATATTTTGAAAATTTAGATAACATTTTGATGGAAATTGATGAGAGACTTCGCGATTGTGAAAAATTAAATTTGTTTGCTTAGCCGATAACACAAAATTTGAAGAATACAACACGTGCTTTCCTTCCAGTGCTCTTGAAAACGTGCAAAATTTCTTTGGATCTGTGTTTCTCGAGATGCATCACCCTAGAAACAAACTCTCTATTTTGTATGCCGATAACAAGTACAGACATGTTTCTACTGGAAAGATGTTCCAAATGCCTCACGAAGATAAATATATTTTTACGGACGCTTGTAAATTGTTCTCCCTTATTCTGTCCATCTCATCTACTACTGCATCAGTGGAAAGAAGCTTTTCATGCCTAAAACGTATAAAAACACCTTAGAAATGCAATTTCAGAAGAGATACTTTCTTATTTGGGGAATATTGCTATTCAGAAAGAACTACTTCTGCAGTTAATGAACAAACAACCATTCTATGAAGACATTACCGACAAGTTTGCAGCTTTAAAGGACCGGAGGATCGACTTGATGTACAAAAAATAGGTGAGTTCAATGATTAAGAAAAACAATTAATGTAAATATGAATTTTCTTTACTACTATAACTATTTCGGTTTCTAGCGTCAGTAAACAGCTGTGCGTCATAAATGAAAACACGACAAAATGTCCAGCTCTTCCCGAGGGTGCCGCGCTTCCACAATTGTTAGCCTCCCGGTCAGATCTTATCTCTACTTTGCATTGTAGAACAAAGGCAGCCACATGGTTGCCGCGCTGTGACGTTACACAGCGCTCCGGTCTGTATACATTTTTGGTCACGTGCTGGACCATCTGCCAGTCACAGGTACGAGGTACGAGTACAAAATAAACAAAAACAACATGTAGTTCCTAAATCTGTCGCTCAAAAGCGAACTGATTATAGCTCTTCACCATACTTTACAGCCACGAGCCGCCAATGGTTTCCCTCCACTCGACTCCCCATACTACCACTTCCCTCCTAGCTCACAATTAACAGCAGGCAACAGTCCCATACGGGCCACACACGAGCCGGCCGGACAAGGGAGAGAGACAAACAGGGCGGAGAAGTAAGTACTCAGATGCCGTAAAAACACTTTGTTTAATTCAATATTTTGTACAAGTCCCTTATCTCTTTCTCCTTTTCCTTTTTTCTTCTTAGATTTTCCATATAATATATGGTTTGCAAGAATTGTCCGGCCACATAATACAATGATACAGATGTTGATTCCCATAGGAAATCTGGAATATTTGTCCCAAATAAGTAAATTTATAATACCAGTATAAATGGTCCGTTATTGGACATTATACATTTTCCAGCCAACTCATTCCTGGTTGCCAGTGTTTCGCCCCCCCATGTGCTAAGTTGGGCTCATCAGTTGGTAAACAGAATACCCACCAAAACGCATGGCTAGTGCATACTGTGGAGGCTACTGTGTAGGCTACGTGGAGCCACCGGAAATGCCAACGAACTATGAGAGACTTTGTCGCATTACCAAAAATTGATGCCTGCCTGGCTATCAGGTGATATACTGTAGATGTGGATTCCCATACGGAACCTGAAATATTTGTCCTTAATGAGTAAATTTATAACACCAATATAAATGGTCAATTATTGGACATTATAAATCATCTGATGGCCAGGCAGGCATCAATTTTTGGTAATGAGTCAAAGTCTCTCATAGTGTATTGGCACTGCCGGTGACTCCATGTAGCCTACGCAGTGGCCTCCAGGGCACCCCGACACCACACAACACATCTCTCAAGTTTGCACATCTCTACGTCTCCACAACTTATCTTCCTTTTTTTCGGCCGGGTGACGACACATCTTTACTCCGCATCCCACTGACCTTAAACAAACATATAGGCTGGCACCAAGTAGGAAGTCGGCCTCCCCACCATGTATTATACCTGTATAGTCCGTGATGTTGACCTTGCAATCTCCGACGAGGACATCCAGACTGATCTCCGCATCCTCGGCGTCCATAGTTCCGCACGACTCTACGATGGCCCCGCACCATCACCCGATGTACTTTTGTATATCGCCTCTGCAGATGCCTACTTCAACATCAAGGATAATGGTGCCCTCATCCAACATTGCCTTCACCGTGTGGAATCTACTCCTTCCAACGCCTTAGTACAGCTCATGGACAATGCACCTGCTGCAGCCGCTTCACCCATCCCAACCCCCTCCACCACCATCCCCATCACCGCCCCCACCTTCGTCCTCTAGTTACACCACCCCTGTTACTACCATCACTACTACAACCGCCTCTGTGCACACCTATCCCAACATTCCTATTACCACCACAACGATGTCCCATCTTTTCCCCCTTATGATGTCTTCCCTCCCCATCGCTCCCACCCCTGATCTACCACGTCCCAAGAGCACATCTCATCAGCCATCTGCCGAGGGAACTACTACTCCTGATACTGCTGGAAGTATGTTACGTCCACCATCGACGCCACCGCCTTCTGACCGTAATATCCTATATAGCTGCGTCATTCGCGGTGTGGAACCAAGTATTCCAGCTGACGTCATCGCCGAGGAAATCCGCCAGGCAGGACTACCCGTGCGAAGAGCATTTCGCAGCCACAACGTCGACGGTCCGACCTTCTTAAAGAGACTCCATCTTCCAACTTCCGAAGACGCTCAATGCCTCATCGCCACTTATCCATCCCCATCCCCACCCAATTATTTTCACCACCACCCAACTCCGATCTCCTCCGCATCCTACTCACTTCCCTAGTAAACTTCTCCTCCTTATATCACATCCTGACACTTCACCTTCCCCCTTGCCACTTCATATAAACCTTCCTATTCTGCATCTCTATTATCACTGCACTTGTGTTTGTAATTCTGTTTCTCGCCAATAAAGCACTACACCTCCCCTAGCAAAGAGACCCTTTCCTCTACATCTCCTCTCCTTAATTACATCGCCTATTACCCATCTCCCACTTTTTTCGCATCCTCCTGACCTCGTCTAATCTCCTGGCCAGGGAGAGGGCGTTACTCTTTAGGTGGCCCGCCCCAACCCTTCAGGGTGGGGAAGGAAAACATTTATAGTAGTAGCCTCTAGAGTATGCACTAACCATGTGTCTTCGTGGGTGTGGTATTTACCAACTGATGAGCCAAACTTAGCTCACGGTGGGTGAAATGCTGGCAACTAGGAATGAGTTAGCTGGTAAATTTATAATATCCAATAATGGACCTTTTATATTGGTATCACATAATACAATTCAACTGAGTTATTCCACCTACAAACAAGCCCTGTTTGATCAGATAATTACGTACTCAAGGCTTCCAACACGAGATCACATCGACGTTTTTCAAGTTTGAACTCTGATTTTAGCAAGCTATGACCATCTTTTCAATTCATTTTGTATATTACAAGCTCAATAGGACTTTTACTATCCAAATAATTGGTTTTAAGATTTACACGAACTGTGTTTTTAAAAATCTGTGTTTAAATGTGACAGATTGAGTCACCTTGACTTTTCAATATTTTAATATATGTCATTGTTCTTAGCATTAAGATTCATCATCATCATCATCATCATCATCATCATCTTCAATGTCTCACTCCAGTCGCCCAGGTGTGGTTAACAAGCCTCCTCCACTCCTTTGTGTCCTTCCGATTTTCCTGCTCCATTACTTCCACCACATCCAATCCAGCTTCTCTAATGTCTTTCCAAATGTGATCCATCCACCATCTTCTCAGTCTTCCAACTGGTCTCTTTCCCTTAACTACACTTTCCAATTCCCTTCTTGCTACCCATTCCTTTCCCATTCTTTTTACATGTCCGAACCATCTCAGTCTAGCTTTCTGTATCTTATCTACTAACGGTTCTATATTTAGCTCTTCTCTGATTCTAATATTTTGAATTCTATCTCTTCTTGTCTTTTTAACCGATGTTCGTGAAAATTTCACTTCCACTGCTTGGATCTTACTATCTTGTATCTTATTCGTTACCAGCGTTTCTAATCCGTATGTTACAATTAGTATGAAATACTGTTTATAAAATGTTAATTTCATTCTCTTGGGTACTTGATCATCCCATAAAAGCTCAATGACTTGATGATAAAATGTTGTACCTTTACTTAGTCTGTTATTAATTTCAGGGTTGATTTCATTACTTCCATTAATAATGCTTCCCAGATATGTAAACTGTTCTACATTCTCTAACCATTCTCAGTCTGTGTTCACTTGGCTTCTCTTTTTCTCTTTCCCACAGTGCATGATTACAGTTTTCGTTTTACTAATTACCATTCCAAACTCTTTCAGATTTCGATTCCAAACGTCCAGTCACCTTTGTACTTCCTTTTCTCCCTTTCCCCAAATCACCACATCATCTGCAAATACCAAAGCATTCACTTTATCACTACTGATACTCTGTTTTACACGTTCTATGATTTCATCCATCGATATCATAAACAATAATGGTGACAGTGCACTTCCTTGCTTGAGACCTTTTTCTGCATAAAATGTTTCAGAGTCACCGCTCCGCGCTTGTACACAGCTTTTACTCTCATGATACAACATTTTTTTTTTGTTCTTAAATGATTTAGGTACACTCATTTTCAGTAGGCATTAGAAGTATAATAGGACAGTTCGGCCGCCGCCCCCTCCTCCGGGCTCCCAGGAGCCCCTCCGCCTCCGCCTCACGGGAGGCCCTCCCAGAGGCCCCCTCCGCCTCCGCCTCACGGGTGGCCGTCCCAGAGGCCTCCTCCGCCTCCGCCTCCCGAGGGGCCTTCCCAGAGGCCTCCTCCGCCTCCCGCGGGAAATTTGAATTGGTAAACAAAGCCACGTCATTTTTGACAGCTGTCATCGAAAACAACGCACCGCTAACCTCACTGCTGCCATCTTGACGGGCCTAAACCTCAGTGGTACCAACTTAACCCAACTAGCGCGAGATTTGAATCGGTAAACAAAGCCACGTGCTTTTAGACAGCCACGTGCTTTTTGACAGACAACAACACATCGCTAACCTCAGTACTGCCATCTTGACGGGCCTAAACCTCAGTGGTACCAACTTAACCTAACTAGCGCGAGATAAACAAAGCCACGTGTTTTTTGACAGCCACGTGCTTTTTGACAGACAACAACACATCGCTAACCTCAATACTGCCATCTTGACGGGCCTAAACCTCAGTAGTACCAACTTAACCTAACTAGCGCAAGATTTGAATCGGTAAACTAAGCCACGTGATTTTTTGACAACCACGTGCTTTTTGACAGACAACAACGCATCGCTACTTTCAGCGTTACCTTCTTGACGGACCTAAATTTTAGTAGTACCAACTTAACCTAACTAGCGCGAGATTTGAATCGGTAAACAAATCCACGTGCTTTTTGACAGCTGACATCCGCCATCTTTTATCAACAGAGCACAGTGCTGCCCTCTTTAGCTACTTACCTTTGAAATGTGGTGGCGGATAATTTGAAAAATGCTTTTTGATAGCAGCCATCTTTAATCGACAGAGAATCGTGCTGCACTCTGGTGACAGACAATTCCACGTGACAGCAGCCATCTTTAATCAAGAGAGCACAGGGCTGCACTCTATGTGGTGGCGGCAATTTGAAAAATTTCACATGCTCTTGTTTGGAAACAAAGCCGCGTGCTTTTTTGACAGCTACCATCCGCCATCTTTAATCAAGAGAGCATCGTTCTGTACTCTCTAGTTGAAATGTGGTGGCGGCAATTTGAAAAATTCCACGTGCTCTTGTTTGGAAACAATATTACATGCTTATTTGACAGCTACCATCCGCCATCTTTAATCTATAGAGCACAGTGCTGCCCTCTTTAGCTGAAATGTGGTGGCGGATAATTTGAAGAATGTTTTTTGACAGCAGCCATCTTTAATCCAGAGAGCACCGTGCTGCCCTCTTCAGCTAGATACCTGTGGTGGCAGGCAATTCCACGTGACAGCAGCCATCTTTAACCAAGAGAGCACCGTGCTGCCCTCTTTGTGGCGGTGGCAAATTCCACGTGCTTTACAAACTCTCGTGCATTTTTGCTGACAGCTGTCATGCACCATCTTGCATCACAAACCTCAGTGTTGCACTCTTTTGCTAGATACCTTTGAAATGTGGTGGCGGCAATTTGAAAAATTCTATGTGCTCTTGTTTGGAAACAAAGCCACGTGCTTTTCTGACAGCTGTCATCCACTATCTTTAATCAATAGAGCACCGTGCTGCTATCATGCGGGCAATTTCGTCAGCTGTCATCCACCATCTTTAATCTACAGAGCACCGTGCTGCCCTCTGTAGTAGCGGGCAATTTGAAAAGTTCTGCTAGCTGTCATCCGCCATCTTTAATCAAGAGAGCAGCGTGCTGCCCTCTTTAGCTAGATACCTTTGAAATGTGGTGGCGGCAAATTGAAAAATTCCACGTGCTCTTGTTTAGTAAACAAACTCACGCGCTTTTTGTCAGCTGTCATCCGCCATCTTATATCGCAAACCTCAGTGCTGCGCTCTTTAGGTACATACCTTTGAAATATGGTGGCGGATAATTTAAAAACAAAAATTCTACAGCAGCCATCTCTCGACGCTAATTGCACAAGATGGCTGCTATACATGACTCCTTAAAGTTGCTTATGCAAGATGGCCGCTATACATAGATTCTTATGAGACTCCCTTGGGATGCTTGCGCAAGATGGCGGTTATAAAAGGCTCCTTATGAGAAGCCCTAGGGATGCTTGCGCAAGATGGCGGTTGCTCTTATGAGGCGGTTTAAGGGTCCTTGCACAAGATGGCTAGAGACGCCCTAAGGATGCTTGCACAAGATAGCGGACACAAGATGGTTGCTATACACGACTCCTTACGAGACGCCTTAAGGGTGCTTGCGCAAGATGACTGCTGCTCTTATGAAGAAAGCTAGCTTAGGGGCTAACGTGTCGTGCTAGTTCGATTCATTAAATTTAGGGCTTAAATGCAAAATGATAAATATCTCGAAAACGGTGCATCGTAGAGCAAAACGGACAAAATTTTTCTGCCCAATACCTAGGTTCGCGGTATCAGGAACAAGAGAAACATAGTCTAATGATGAGATCGACGGTTCGGTTCCTACTTAGGCCCTTTGGCATTTGCTCTGTTTTAGCTTGTATTGAAGCAAGTCTTCGTAACATGATCAGGTCTAGCTATGGTAGAGAGTATAACGTACCGTGCTGGTTCGATTCATTAAATTTGGGGCTTAAATGCAAAATGTTAAATATCTCGAAAACGGTGCATCATAGAGCAAAACGGACAAACTTTTTCCGCCTAATACTTAGGTTCGCAGTATCAGGAACAAGATAAACATAGTCCAATTATGAGATCAACGGTTCGATTCCTACTTAAGCCCTTTGGCATTGGCAGCTATCTAATTCTACAAGATGGTGGCTGCTCTTATGAGACACAAGATGGCTTGAGACGTCCTAGGGATGCTTACGCAAGATGGTGGACACGAAATGGTGACTATACATAGCTCCTTATGAGACAGCCTAGGGGTGCTCGCACAAGATGGCGGCTAGTCTTATGAAGAAAGCTAGCTTAGAGGCTACTGCGCAAGATACCGAGCTCGATAGCTGCAGTCGCTTAATTGCGGCCAGTGTCTAGTATTCGGGAGATAGTAGGTTCGAACCCCACTGTCGGCAGCCCTGAAAATGGTTTTCCGTGGTTTCCCATTTTCACACCAGGCAAATGCTGGGGCTGTACCTTAATTAAGGCCATGGCCGCTTCCTTCCCACACCTAGCCCTTCCCTGTCCCATCATCGCCGTAAGACCTATCTGTGTCGGTGCGACGTAAAGCAACTAGCAAAAAAAAACTGCGCAAGATAACGGCTGCTGTTATGCATGCGGTGTAGGGCAATTTGAAATTCTATGTGCAAAATCAACAGAGCACCCTGCTGCCCTCTTTAGCTGAAATGTGGTGGCGGATAATTTGAAAAATTCTTTTGACAGCTGTCATCTTTAAACAATGGTGACTATACATAGGCTGTTAAACCTTATCATTCTCCTCCTCCTCCTCCTCCTCCTCCTTCTCTTCCTCCTCCTCCTCCTTCTCTACCTCCTCCTCCTCCTCCCCCTCCTCCGCCTCTTATGTCAAGGCATAGTTTTATATCGAACAAGTTTAAACCTGCATCGCGAAGGCAAGCGTGTGCAGCGATAACATTATTGTGCATCTTTAGACTTGCGAAACATTAGAAGAGTAGAATCAAACGCTGTACTCGATACAACATGTGATCAAAATAATGATTGATGTGTTCAGAACACAAAATAAGTGATCAAGTCTAGAATCGAACACTGTACTCAATACATCATGTGTTTAGAACATGTCAGGGGATACCCTTGTTCTAAGAAGATCAGATTGAAACATAACAAGACTAGAATCGAACACTGTAATCGATGTTGTTAACTTCAAAATATGATCAGAACATTGTTTGATGTGTTCAGAGCAAAAGTACAATTTTAATGATTTGCTTAGTGTAAAATCAAAAACTATGGAAACACACTGTGCACATATCGCGTAGCTAACTCGCTTAGTAAACGATATTGCAAAACTACAACTTCAATGATCCCAGGGGTTACGTCTTATCAGAAGGGCAAAAAAGGATGAAAGGACTCTTCTGCCTCCTTAATGCACATTCCTTGGCTAAAGGGCTAACGGGCAAAAGGGCTAATGGGCTAAAGGGCTAATAGGCAAAAGGGCTAAAGGAGCAACAACCTCATCGATCGCTATCAGCAAGAACGCTTGTACTTTGTTAAGTGTAGAAAATTAATCTTTATTTGTAAATGGTTTCATGTTCAGAACAAGGAATGGAACCTAGGGGTTACGTCTTACCTAATAAAATCCACGAGGTGCGAAGAGTTACGTTTTTCGAACGAGTGTTTGGAACACTGAACTTTTCAAGATGATAGCAGAGAGTTTAGCAATGTTCTGTTGTTGGATTATAAATTCCGCGCTACAACATGCATAAGGTGGCAGCCTTGAGGTTTACCGCCGTAAAGATGGCAAGAGTGAGGTTAGCAATGTTCCGTTGTTGGATTTTAAATTCCGCGCTATAACATTCATAAGGTGACAGCCTTGAGGTTTACCGCCGTAAAGATGGCAGCAGTGAGGTCAGCGACGCTCTATTGTCCTTCAAAGTGAGGTTAGGGTCCGTCAAGAAGACAGCTGTCAAAAAAGCACGTGGCTATGTTTACCAAGCAAGAGCACGTGGTCGTGACGTCACGGTCACGTAGTATGCTGCTTCAGCATGCAAAGTTCAATGTCTACACCTACGTAGTAAACACTCTGCTACGTTCACAAAATTTTTACTCATAACTATCTTTTATGCTTTAAGTTCGTGCACGTAGGTTATGTTAAGATAGCAGCACACGTACAAGCGATGGTCGCACGCTCGCGTAGAAGTTGTTTACTACGATAGTTGATGTATGCATTATCAAAAGGTGATATGTACTCGCTTTCAGACCTTGCTATTCTTACTGCTACTATGTTCGCAAGATTTTCAAACATCGCTATTCTTTGTGCTTTAAGGTCGTTCGCATAGGTCAAGCTAAAGTAGCAGCACAAACACATGTGAACTTTGAAGGACAATAGAGCGTCGCTAACCTCACTGCTGCCATCTTTACGGCGGTAAACCTCAAGGCTGCCACCTTATGAATGTTATAGCGCGGAATTTAAAATCCAACAACGGAACATTGCTAACCTCACTCTTGCCATCTTTACGGCGGGTAACCTCAAGGCTGCCACCTTATGCATGTTGTAGCGCGGAATTTATAATCCAACAACAGAACATTGCTAAACTCTCTGCTATCATCTTGAAAAGTTCAGTGTTCCAAACACTCGTTCGAAAAACGTAACTCATCGCACCTCGTGGATTTTATTAGGTAAGACGTAACCCCTAGGTTCCATTCCTTGTTCTGAACATGAAACCATTTACAAATAAAGATTAATTTTCTACACTTAACAAAGTACAAGCGTTCTTGCTGATAGCGATCGATGAGGTTGTTGCTCCTTTAGCCCTTTTGCCTATTAGCCCTTTAGCCCATTAGCCCTTTTGCCCGTTAGCCCTTTAGCCAAGGAATGTGCATTAAGGAGGCAGAAGAGTCCTTTCATCCTTTTTTGCCCTTCTGATAAGACGTAACCCCTGGGATCATTGAAGTTGTAGTTTTGCAATATCGTTTACTAAGCGAGTTAGCTACGCGATATGTGCACAGTGTGTTTCCATAGTTTTTGATTTTACACTAAGCAAATCATTAAAATTGTACTTTTGCTCTGAACACATCAAACAATGTTCTGATCATATTTTGAAGTTAACAACATCGATTACAGTGTTCGATTCTAGTCTTGTTATGTTTCAATCTGATCTTCTTAGAACAAGGGTATCCCCTGACATGTTCTAAACACATGATGTATTGAGTACAGTGTTCGATTCTAGTCTTGATCACTTATTTTGTGTTCTGAACACATCAATCATTATTCTGATCACATGTTGTATCGAGTACAGCGTTTGATTCTACTCTTCTAATGTTTCGCAAGTCTAAAGATGCACAATAATGTTATCGCTGCACACGCTTGCCTTCGCGATGCAGGTTTAAACTTGTTCGATATAAAACTATGCCTTGACATAAGAGGCGGAGGAGGGGGAGGAGGAGGAGGAGGTAGAGAAGGAGGAGGAGGAGGAGGAGGAGAAGGAGGAGGAGGAGGAGGAGGAGGAGAATGATAAGGTTTAACAGCCTATGTATAGTCACCATTGTTTAAAGATGACAGCTGTCAAAAGAATTTTTCAAATTATCCGCCACCACATTTCAGCTAAAGAGGGCAGCAGGGTGCTCTGTTGATTTTGCACATAGAATTTCAAATTGCCCTACACCGCATGCATAACAGCAGCCGTTATCTTGCGCAGTAGCCTCTAAGCTAGCTTTTTTCATAAGACTAGCCGCCATCTTGTGCGAGCACCCCTAGGCTGTCTCATAAGGAGCTATGTATAGTCACCATTTCGTGTCCACCATCTTGCGTAAGCATCCCTAGGACGTCTCAAGCCATCTTGTGTCTCATAAGAGCAGCCACCATCTTGTAGAATTAGATAGCTGCCAATGCCAAAGGGCTTAAGTAGGAATCGAACCGTTGATCTCATCATTAGACTATGTTTATCTTGTTCCTGATACTGCGAACCCAAGTTTTAGGCGGAAAAAGTTTGTCCGTTTTGCTCTACGATGCACCGTTTTCGAGATATTTAACATTTTGCATTTAAGCCCCAAATTTAATGAATCGAACCAGCACGGTACGTTATACTCTCTACCATAGCTAGACCTGATCATGTTACGAAGACTTGCTTCAATACAAGCTAAAACAGAGCAAATGCCAAAGGGCCTAAGTAGGAACCGAACCGTCGATCTCATCATTAGACTATGTTTCTCTTGTTCCTGATACCGCGAACCTAGGTATTGGGCGGAAAAATTTTGTCCGTTTTGCTCTACGATGCACCGTTTTCGAGATATTTAACATTTTGCATTTAAGCCCCAAATTTAATGAATCGAACCAGCACGGTACGTTATACTCTCTACCATAGCTAGACCTGATCATGTTACGAAGTCTCGCTTCAATACAAGCTAAAACAGAGTAAATGCCAAAGGACCTAAGTAGGAACCGAACCGTTGATCCCATCATTAGACTATGTTTTTCTTGTTCCTCATACTGCGAACCTACGTACTAGGCGGAAAAATTTTGTCCGTTTTGCTCTACGATGCACCGTTTTCGAGATATTTATCATTTTGCATTTAAGCCCTAAATTTAATGAATCGAACTAGCACGACACGTTAGCCCCTAAGCTAGCTTTCTTCATAAGAGCAGCAGCCATCTTGCGCAAGCACCCTTAAGGCGTCTCGTAAGGAGTCGTGTATAGCAACCATCTTGTGTCCGCCATCTTGTGCAAGCATCCTTAGGGCGTCTCTAGCCATCTTGTGCAAGGACCCTTAAGCCGCCTCATAAGAGCAACCGCCATCTTGCGCAAGCATCCCTAGGGCTTCTCATAAGAAGCCTTTTATAACCGCCATCTTGCGCAAGCATCCCAAGGGCGTCTCATAAGAATCTATGTATAGCGGCCATCTTGCATAAGCAACTTTAAGGAGTCATGTATAGCAGCCATCTTGTGCAATTAGCGTCGAGAGATGGCTGCTGTAGAATGTTTGTTTTTAAATTATCCGCCACCATATTTCAAAGGTATGTACCTAAAGAGCGCAGCACTGAGGTTTGCGATGTAAGATGGCGGATGACAGCTGACAAAAAGCGCGTGAGTTTGTTTACTAAACAAGAGCACGTGGAATTTTTCAATTTGCCGCCACCACATTTCAAAGGTATCTAGCTAAAGAGGGCAGCACGCTGCTCTCTTGATTAAAGATGGCGGATGACAGCTAGCAGAACTTTTCAAATTGCCCGCTACTACAGAGGGCAGCACGGTGCTCTGTAGATTAAAGATGGTGGATGACAGCTGACGAAATTGCCCGCATGATAGCAGCACGGTGCTCTATTGATTAAAGATAGTGGATGACAGCTGTCAGAAAAGCACGTGGCTTTGTTTCCAAACAAGAGCACATAGAATTTTTCAAATTGCCGCCACCACATTTCAAAGGTATCTAGCAAAAGAGTGCAACACTGAGGTTTGTGATGCAAGATGGTGCATGACAGCTGTCAGCAAAAATGCACGAGAGTTTGTAAAGCACGTGGAATTTGCCACCGCCACAAAGAGGGCAGCACGGTGCTCTCTTGGTTAAAGATGGCTGCTGTCACGTGGAATTGCCTGCCACCACAGGTATCTAGCTGAAGAGGGCAGCACGGTGCTCTCTGGATTAAAGATAGCTGCTGTCAAAAAGCATTTTTCAAATTATCCGCCACCACATTTCAGCTAAAGAGGGCAGCACTGTGCTCTATAGATTAAAGATGGCGGATGGTAGCTGTCAAATAAGCATGTAATATTGTTTCCAAACAACTGCACGTGGAATTTTTCAAATTGCCGCCACCACATTTCAACTAGAGAGTGCAGCACGATGCTCTCTTGATTAAAGATGGCGGATGGTAGCTGTCAAAAAAGCACGCGGCTTTGTTTCCAAACAAGAGCATGTGAAATTTTTCAAATTGCCGCCACCACATAGAGTGCAGCCCTGTGCTCTCTTGATTAAAGATGGCTGCTGTCACGTGGAATTGTCTGTCACCAGAGTGCAGCACGGTGCTCTGTCGATTAAAGATGGCTGCTATCAAAAAGCATTTTTCAAATTATCCGCCACCACATTTCAAAGGTAAGTAGCTAAAGAGGGCAGCACTGTGCTCTGTTGATAAAAGATGGCGGATGTCAGCTGTCAAAAAGCACGTGCATTTGTTTACCGATTCAAATCTCGCGCTAGTTAGGTTAAGTTGGTACCACTAAAGTTTAGGTCCGTCAGGAAGGTAACGCTGAAGTTAGCGATGCGTTGTTGTCTGTCAAAAAGCACGTGGTTGTCAAAAAAGCACGTGGCTGTCAAAAAACACGTGGCTTTGTTTATCTCGCGCTAGTTAGGTTAAGTTGGTACCACTGAGGTTTAGGCCCGTCAAGATGGCAGTACTGAGGTTAACGATGTGTTGTTGTCTGTCAAAAAGCACGTGGCTGTCAAAAAGCACGTGGCTTTGTTTACCGATTCAAATCTCGCGCTAGTTAGGTTAAGTTGGTACCACTGAGGTTTAGGCCCGTCAAGATGGCAGCAGTGAGGTTAGCGATGCGTTGTTGTTGATGACAGCTGTCAAAAATCACGTGGCTTTGTTTACCAATTCATATTTCCCGCGGGAGGCGGAGGAGGCATCTGGGAAGGCCCCTCGGGAGGCGGAGGCGGAGGAGGCCTCTGGGAGAGCCACCCGTGAGGCGGAGGCTGAGGGGGCCTCTGGGAGGGCCTCCCGAGAGGCGGAGGCGGAGGGGCTTCTGGGAGCCCGGAGGAGGAGGCGGCGGCCGAACTGTCCTATTATACTACTGGCATTCCCATACATGTTTTCTCCTTACTTATTCATAAGTTTTTCCAAATCCAAAAATATGAAGATGATTTCCTTGTTCCTTTCCAGATGTTTGTCCATTATCGTTCACACTGTAAATATCAAGTCTATTCTTGATCTATTTGGTCTAAAGCCATATTGCTCTTCCTCTAACTGTGTTTCTATTATATCCCTCAGCCTTTTGTCTACGACTTTCTCCATTATTTTTAGCCCATGTGATAATAGGATTATACCTCTATAATTTTCACATTTCTTCCTATTTCCTTTTTTGAACAATGGTGCAATGCTTCCTTGTTGCCAGTCTTTACGTATCCTTTCTCCTTCCATATGGCATTGAGGGCTTGGTGTAGCTACTGTAGTCCAATGCTTCCTGCTGTCTTAATCATATCAGCATTTAATTCTTCGGTCATTGCTTTCACTGCCCTTTCAAGTTCCAACCATGTTATCGAATTCTCTTCTTTTTCTCAATCTATCATTTCCATTATCTTATCTCCTTCTTCCTTCGAGCAGTAATCCTCATTATACAGCTTTTCAAAATACTTTGCCATCACCTTCTGAAGACCCTTCCCATCATGTACTCTCTAATGCATTGAATGGGTTACTGTAGTCACGTCCTAGTTCGTGAAACATGGGCAACGGCACAGTGGCCTAGTAAGTGGTCTTGAGAGTCAGGATACCAGTTGCTATGGAATGGGAGTGGGCATCTCGGACATATTCCGAGTCATGGCTCTCCTTGTGCTCAGGCGGCTAGGACTGTACAATTCACCAGTGGTCCATAACCCATTAGAGGAGAGATCCTCACTTGGGCTATGTGCAAGTAGGGTAGCATCCTGCTTCATGAATCTACCGAGCTCAGAACATTTTAACCAGGCTTCGGACTTATGGGAGTAACAGAGTCCCACTCCCATTTGACAGGCGAGGGGCTCCTTGGAAACAACTTGGCGAACGAAATGGAATTCAATGGGGAGCTATCAATATTAATGGGACTTATGGAAGAAAGAAAGTAGTACTGGCTGAGTCAGCAAAGAGGATGCATCTGGATGTGCTAGGAGTAAGTGATATTCGGGTAAGGGGAGATAACGAGGAAGAGATAGGAGATTATTAAGTGTACCCGACGGGTGTTAGAAAGGGAAGGGCAGAGTCTGGGGTAGGGCTCTTTATCAGGAATACCATTGCACGCAACATAGTTTCTTTTGGGGCACGTATATGAGCGAATGATGTGGGTAGATTTGTCAGTTGGAGGAATTAGGACAAGAATTGTCTCCGTGTATTCAACATGTGGGGGTGAAGATGAGGATGAAGTTGACAAGTTTTGTGAAGCATTGAGTGACATCGTCGTCAGGTCAACGGCAAGGATAGAATAGTGCTAATGGGCGATTTCAATGCGAGAGTTGGAAATAGAACTGAAGGATACGAAAGGGTGATTGGTAAATGTGGGGAAGATATGGAAGCTAATGGTTATGGAAAGCGTTTGTTAGACTTCTGTGCTAGTATGTGTTTAGCAGTTGCGAATACATTCTTCAAGCATAAGGCTATTCACCGCTACACATGGGAGGCTAGGGGTACGAGATCTATAATAGCCTATATCTTAACCAACTTCGAATTCAGGAAATCTGTTAGGAATGTACGAGTTTTCCGGGGATTTCTCGATGATACAGACCACTATCTGATCTGTAGTGAACTAAGTATCTCTAGGCCTAGGGTAGAGAAAGTTATATCTGTCTGCAAACGAATAAGGGTAGAAAATTTCCAAGACGAGGAAATAGACAGAAGTACATGGATATGATTAATGAGAAGTTTCGAACAGTAGACTGTAAGCAGGTTCAGGATGTAGAAAGAGAATGTATGGCATACAGGGATGCTGTAGTAGACACAGCAAGGGAATGCCTAGGAACATGTGTGTGTAAAGATGGGAAAAGGCGAACAACTTGTTGGAATGATGAAGTGAGAACAGCTTGTAAACGCAAAAAGAAGACTTATCAGAAATGGCTCCAAACAAGGACCGAGGTAGACAGCGACTTTTACTTAGATAAAAAGAAATAGAACGAAACAAATACCGTAGTTGTTAAATCCAAAAAGAAGTCGTGGGAAGATTTTGGTAAAAACTTGGAAAGGCTAGGTCAAGCAGCAGGGAAACCTTTCTGGACAGTAATAAAGATCTTAGGAAGGGAGGGAAAAAGGAAATGAACAGTGTTTTGAGTAATTCAGGTGAACTCGTAATAGATCCCATGGAATCATTGGAGAGGTGAAGGGAATATCTTGAACATCTCAATGTAAAAATAAATCATAATTGTGGTGTTGCGAACGGTTCCAGTGTATGGGACCCTCACCAGGATTACCTGATTCAAGAACTGGAAAAAATCCAAAGAAAAGCAGCTCGATTTGTTCTGGGTGGTTTCCGACAAAAGTTTAGCGTTACAAAAATGTTGCAATGTTTGGGTTGGGAAGAACTGAGAGAAAGAAGAAGAGCTGCTCGACTAAGTGGCATGTTCCGAGCTGTCAGCGGAAAGATGGCGTGGAATGACATTAGTAGACGAATACGTTTGAATGGCGTTTATAAAAGTAGGAAAGATCACAATATGAAGATAAAGTTGGAATTCAAGAGGACAAACTGGGGCAAATATTCATTTATAAGAAGGGGAGTTAGGGATTGGAATAACTTACCAAGGGAGATATTCAATAAATTTCCAATTTCTTTGAAATCATTTAGGAAAAGGCTAGGAAAGCAACAAATAGGGAATCTGGGTTCCATTCCCTGTTATGTGTGGCATAAATTAATTCGGTTCTGAACAGAAAACCATTTACCAATAAAGATTAATTTGCTACACTTAACAAAGTAGATGCATTCTTGCTTATAACAATCGATGAGGGTGTTGCTGCTGTTAAAAATGTACCCACTTCAGCTAACTCTTTCTAGGAGGAGGAGGAGGGCGTGGTGAGGCGGTGGAGGGGACCTTTGGCCCTTTAGCACTTTAGCCCATTAGCCCTTGAGCCTATTAGCCCTTTAGCCCATTAGCCCAAGGAGAAGGAGGAGGAGGTGGACACAGTCAGGAGGAGGGGGTAGAGGAAGAGTCCCTTCATCCTTTTTGCCCTTCTGTTAAGACGTAACCCCTGGGTTCCATTCCCAATCATGTGTGTAGCAAGATTATTTTTTCGGTTCAGCATTTTACAATCATCTTGCAGAGTAGCCCTCGCCTGCACAAGCTACGTGCTTGTAACCCATGCCAACAGATTGAAATAATATGTTTCCGAGCCGATATTTTATGTTACATGTATATGCGATAACTTGTTCAACTGCTAGGGACTCAAAGACAAGCAGTGTACTTCTTATAGCACTAGCGTTCTTGAAGCATCTTGAAGTTAACGGCATCGAGTACAGCGTTTAATTCTAGTCTTGTTATGTTTCAATTACTTCTTTTGTGATCTGCAAGTCTAAACATGCATAATAATGTTATCGCTGCACAATCTTGCCTTCGCGATGCAGGTTTAAACTTGTTCGATAGAGATATAAAGCTATGCCTTGACATAGGAGGAGGCCTTAACAGCCTATGTATAGCCGCTACTGTTTAAGGATGGTCGCTGACAGCTGTCAAAAAAGCACGTAGAATTTTTCAAATTACCCGCCACCACATTTCAAAGGTATGAGGTTTAGTGCTGTAAAGATAGCAGCACGATGCTCTGTTGATTAAAGATGGGAGCTGTCAAAAAAGCATGTGGAATTTTTCAAATTACCCTCCACCACGATGAGGTTTAGTGCCGTAAAGATAGCAGCACGATGCGTTGTTGTATAAAGATGGCGGGTAACAGCTGACAAAACCACGTACATATTTTTTCAAATTGCCTGCCACCACATTTCAGAGGTAGTAGCTAAAGATGGCAGCATAATGCTTTGTTGATTAAAGATGGCCGCTATCAAAAAAGCACTAGGAAATTTTCAAATTAACCACTACAACGTACCTAAGGTAGTAGCTAAAAATGGCAGCACGGTGCTCTGTTAATTAAAGATAGCAAGTGTCAGAAAAACATGTAGACATTGCATTTCAAAGGTAGCAGCTAAAGATGGCAGCATGATGCTTGTTGATTAAAGATGGCCGATGTCAAAAAGAACGTAGCTTTATTTACAAACAAGAGCACGTAGAATTTCAAATTGCATGCATAAGAGCAGCCGCCATCTTGCGCAGTAGACTCTAAGCTAGCTTTCTTCATAAGAGCAGCCGCCATCTTGTGCGAGCACCCCTAGGCCGTCTCATAAAGAATTGTGTATAGCCGCCACCTTGTCGCTGTCATCTTGCCAAAGCATCCCTAGGGCGTCTCATAAGAGCCTATGTATAGCAGTCATCTTGTGCAAGCGCCCTTAAGCAGTCTCATAAGAAGCTATGTATAGCCGCCATCTTGTACGAGTACTCCTAGACAGTCTCATAAGAGCAGCAGCCATAAGCACCCTTAAGCCGTCTCAAAAGAGCAGCAGCCATCTTGCACAAGCGCCCTTAAGGCGTCTCATAAGAAGCTGTGTATAGCCGCCATCTTGTGCACGCCATATTGCCATATTGCGCAAGCATCCCTAGGGGTCTCATAAGAGCCTATGTAGAGCAGCCATCTTGCAGCCACTATCTCGCGCAAGCACCCTGAAGGCATCTCATAAGGAGCCGTGTATAGCCGGCATCTTATGCAATTGCCGTCAGGAAGGGCATCCGGCCGTAAAACTTAGGTTAGGCCCTTCCATAAGGTTAGGCTTGCTGCCTTGTGTGTCAAAAGTTAGGTTAAGCCCCTCCAAGATAGCGGATGTGAGGTTAGGCTCGCTGTCTTAAGCGTCAGGAAGGGCATCCTGCTGTAAAACTGTGATTAGGCACTTCCATGATGTTGGGCTAGCTCTCTTAAAAGTTAGGTTAAGCCCCTTCAAGATGGCGGATGTGAGTTTAGGATCGCGCTCTTAGCCAGCGTGAGGAGGAGGCCTCTCCCGAGGGCCTGTGGATCAGGCGGAGGAGGAGGAGGCCCCTCCCGAGAGCCTGGGGAGGAGGAGGAGGAGGAGGCCTCTGAAGAGGGCCCGAGGAGGAAGAGGCAGCCGATCTCTCCACTTACACTACTTCCATTGTCATAAAGCAGCAGGAATAGTTGAAATTAGACCTGAAATGGTGAAGTACATTGGGAAGGCAGGGATGAAATAGCTTCATAGAGTAGTAAAATTAGCCAGGAGTGTTGGTAAGGTGCCTCTAGATTGGACAAAAGCAGTAATTGCACCTATTTGTAGGCAAGGGAACAGGAAGGATTGCAACAACTGTCGAGGTATCTCATAGATTAGTATTCCAGGCAAAGTATTCACTGGTATCTTAGGGGAGGGTGCGATCAGTCGTTGAGAGGAAGTCGGATGAAAACCAGTGTGGTTACAGACCACAGAGAGGCTGCCAGGATCAGATTTTCAGTATGCATCAGGTAATTGAAAAATGTTACGAGAGAAATAGGCAGTTGTGTTTATGTTTTGTAGATCTAGAGAAAGCATATGACAGGGTACGGTGGGAAAAGTTCGCAATACTGGGGGACTATGGAATTAAAGGTAGATTATTAAAATCAATCAAAGGCATTTATATTGACAACTGGGCTTCAGTGAGAATTGAT